>NC_138078.1:112732145-112869645 GCF_964212035.1 Myotis nattereri | reverse complement strand
ATATCTGCTCTGAAGAAAGAGAATTATGCTGATCTTTACAATGCACACAAATGAGAAACTTACAAAGTTAAGAAAATATAGATCTATGAATTTAACTCAGGTTTCTGACCCTAAGAAATTTCAGTATAGTACATTGCCTTGATAATTTCCCCCTAACTTATCTTCACATTTCTTAAAGGCATTTTGTGTGTGTTTTTTTTTTTTAAATCTGTACAGCAAGAGCAAATTTTTCTGTCAAATAAAAATGAGAAATGCAGGGGGAAAAAAGAAAAGTAAACACTTGATCATTTCTTTATGGGCTTGAAAAATAATAAGTATTTCTTGTTGATTATAAAAAGAAATAAAATAATGAGAAATTAATTTATGAAAGGATCTAAGATGGTGGTAGAGTAGGAGGAAGTTACACTCACCTCCTTCCCAGACAAAATTTGAATTAAATCTAAATTATAGAAAAATCAACCCAAGTAACCAACTGGAGTTTAGCTAAGAAGTCTTATAACCAAGGATTATAAAATAAGCCACACTGAGACTAGTAGGAAGGGTGAAGTTGCATAAAAAGCTGACTGCACACCCACATGCAGTGGTTGAGATCAATAGAACAGAATAGAGAGCCCAGAAATAAACCCATGCCTTTACAGTCAATTGATGTTTGATAAAGGAGACAAAAACATACAATAAGATAAAGATAGTCTATTCAATAAATGGTTTGGGGAAAATTGGGCAAGTACTTGCAAAGAAATGAAACTAGACCACCTTCTTATACCATATACAAGAATAAACTCAAAATGGATTAAAGACTTAAATGTTAGATTCAAAACCATAAAACTCCTAGAAGAAAACATAGGCAGTAAAATCTCAAAGATTTCTCACAGCAATATTTTACCTCATATATCTCCTTGTCCAAGGGAAACCAAAGGAAAAATAAACGGCACTACATCAAACTAAAAAGTTTTTGCATAGAAAAGGAAACCACCCACAAAATGAAAAGACAACCCATTGAATGAGAGGACATATTGACCAATTATACATCTGATAAGGGGTTAATATCCAACATTTATAAAGAACTTATACAAATCAATCAATAAATAAAAAAACCCACACACAACCAATTCAATTAAGAAATGGGCAAAAGACCTGAATAAACAGTTCTCCAAAGAGTACACAAAAATGGCCAATAGACATATTAAAAGATGCTCAAAGTCACTAATCATCAGAGAAATGTAAATTAAAACCACAATAAGATATCACCTCACACCTGTCAGAATGGTTGTTACCAATAAAACAAGGAACAAGTGTTGGCAAGGATGTGGAGAAAAGAGAACCCTCGTGCACTGTTGGTGGGAATGCAGATTGGTGCAGCCACTGTGAAAAACAGTATGGAGTTATCTAAATTAAGAATCAAACTACCTTATGATCCAGCGATTCCACTTCTGGGAATTTATCAGAAGAAACCCAAAGGCATGCAGCAGTCCAGGAAACATTTACTCAAGACAAATGGCTATACCACAGGTTGACCCCTATGTTCCTCACAGTGTTATTTACAATAGAGAAGATTTGGAAGCAGCCCAAGTGTCCATCAGTAGATGAGTGGATTAAAAAGCTATGTTACACAATGGAATACCATCTGGCCATAAAAAAGAAGGAAATGTTACCCTTTGTGTCAGCATGAATGGACCTAGAGAGCTTTGTGCTAACTGAAATATGTCAGTGAGAGAAAGACAAGCACCATATGATTTCACTCATATGTGGAATCTAATGTACAAAATGAACTAACAGGGAGGATAAATGGTGATAGATGGAGAGCGGAATTGCAGTGGTGAATACCTAATACAGTGTACACATGATGTGTTGTAGAATTGTGCATCTAAAACCTGTAAAATTTTGTTAAACTATTGCAGGATACAGAATCAACACAACCTGCAAAAAAGATTAAGGAAACGACGTCATTAGCAATAGCATCAAAAGGAATAAAATAAATAAAATACTCAAGACTAAATTTAACTGCAGAAGTGAAAAACTTGCACACTGAAAACTATAAAACATTCTTTGTAAAAATGAAAGAAGACATAAATAAATGAAAAGACATCCCATGTTCATGTAATAAAAGACTTAATTTTGGTAATATGCATATACTACCCAATGGAATATACAGATTCAAGGCAATTCCTTTTCTTTCAAAATAAATATGTTTTTGTAGAAATAAAAAAAAACACACCCTAGGTTTAATAGGGAGTCTTAAGGGACCTCAAATAGACAAAACAATCCTGAAGAAGAAACAGGCTGGGGGTCTAACACTTTCCTGATTCCAAAACTTACCACAAAACTACAGTAATCAAAACAGTGTGGTACTGACATAAAGACATACAAATATACTAATGAAATATAATAGAGGTCTTAGAAATAAACCCTCAAATATATAGTCAAATTATTTTCAACAAGGGTTTTAAGACTATTCAATGGGGGAAAGGATAGTCTCAACAAATGCTGTTGGGAGAGCCCTATCTTCACATGCAAAAGAAGTTTTTCAAAGGTATGTTAAACTAGGTGCACAAAAACAATGGACAGGGCTTGATTAAGGCAAATATAAACTTATAACTAAAGAAGTCATGTGCCTGGGCCATGACTACCCACCATGACCTGCCTGGCTAGGACTTTATGATCAGATCACCCTGTGAGGTTACTTTCCATAGAAACGTTCTTTCTTTTTTTATTAAATTTGTTGGGGTGACATTGATTAATAAAATGACATAGGTTTCAGGTGTACTATTCTATAATAAATCATCTGTATATTTTATTGTGTGTTTTCCACCCTAAGTCAAGTCTTCTTGGATCCTGTACCCATTTCTACTTCCCTTATCCCCCACTCCCCATCCTCTCTGGTCACCAACATACTATTGTCTGTGTCTGTAAACAAAATAGAAAAAGACTCATAGAGAGCCCTCTGACAGCTGTCAGAGAGGAGGAGGTTTGTAAGGCTGGGTGAAAAAAGGAGAAGGAAAAGCCCTGACTGGTTGTTCAGTGATTAGAGTGTCAGCCCGCAGACTGAAGGGTCATGGGTTCTATTCTGGTCAAGAGCATGTACCTGGGTTGCAGGCTCAATCCCGAGTCCCAGGTAGGGGTGTGTTAGGAAGGCAATCTCTCTCACATTGATGTTTCTCTCTCTCTGTCTCTCCCTTCCCTTCCATTTTCTCTAAAAATCAATGGGAAAAAAATATCCTCTGGTGAGGATTAACAATAACAAAAAGGTGAAGGGCAAAAATAAAAAGAGAACCTTTATTTTTTTGTCCACACGTGGTTCCTAGATTAGTAAGATTCTTTGAGACAGAGAATAAACTACTGGTTACCAGAGTCTGGGTGGAGGTATGGTGGAGAATTATTTAATGGGTATGGAGTTTCAGTTGAGGAAGATGAATAAGTTCTTAACATGGATTGTAGTGGTAGTTGCACAACAATGTGAGTGTACTCAATTCCACTGACTTATACACTTAAAATAGTTAAAATTTTAAATTACATATTTTATATTTTACCACAATAAAAATAAAATCTAGGCAACATAAGTTCCATCTACCATCTAAGATCTATTGGTCTCTAACTGGTGCTATGTGGGCCACCCCTTGGACTAGACCTGTAGGCAGAGGAAAAGGAAATCATAATGGACTCAGTCTAGGTCTCAGACAACTCCTTCATATCTATGGAGTAAGGTTGAATAATGTGATTAAATTAAATTGAAAGTACCACAAAAAATCGGGGAAAGGCAATTTAACGAGGAAAGATGGAGTTAGTCTAGCAAAATCTGAGAAGTTATCTGGGCAGAAAAAAATGAAAGTTATTTTCCTTGTTTTTCTGCCTCCAATTTTTGGCTCCTGTCTAGATATTTTTTGTTCTGTACTATCTTGCATTTTTTTTCTTAAACCAACTTCATGCTGGCTCAGATTTGAAGGTTTGTTCCTTTTCCTTGATTTCCATACAGACAACTCTCATATAGGTTTTTCTGTAGTAAAATTTTTCTGAAGGATTGTAGGGAAAGAGGGTGTCTTATTTCAGCAACACAAGGGATTTAAAGTTGAATAGTTGATAACTTTTCTGAAATAATTCCTTAGCTATTTGAAATATCTCAGGTTTTAGTCTCCATCTTCTTTTTTGTTCCCTCTACTTCCTCTAGACCACTGGTCGGCAAACCGTGGCTCGCGAGCCACATGCGGCTACTTGGCCCCTTGAGTGTGGCTCTTCCACAAAATACCACTTGCGGGCATGCATAGAGTGTGATTGAAACTTCGTGGCCCATGCGCAGAAGTCGGTTTTCGGCCTGGGTGAGTCTATTTTGAAGAAGTGGTGTTAGAAGAAGTGGGGGGTGTCGGTCCATCGGGCGATGGGAGACGCAGCGTGGGGGAGGTACATTGTTTTGAGGTAGGTTCGCTGAGGTCGACCCCTTCCAACTCTCCCATCCACACTCGTCTATCTGAAACAAGTATACAAGACAAGTGTGGATGGGAGAGTTGGAAGGGGTCGACCTCAGTGAATGTACCTCAATCAGATTGAGGACATTTTTAGCAAAGGCCAGCTTAGGAGTACCCTAATTAAGTTAATAACAATGTACCTACCTATATAGTTTAAGTTTAAAAAATTTGGCTCTCAAAAGAAATTTCAATCATTGTACTGTTGATATTTGGCTCTGTTGACTAATGAGTTTGCCGGCCACTGCTCTGGACTATTTCTCCTTTCCTCCAAAGAGTGAATATAGTATATTTCCCATTATTTCATTCAGAGCAATTTAGCACTCCTTTTATACTCTGTCACTATGTACAGGCCCTATTTCAGGCTTATCCTTCCACACCCAAATGGGTTTTTCAAGTATTTTGCCTCTGGCTTAGAATCAGTTTTAGAAAAATCTGTTTCTCTTATAAATTATGGTAATTAGTAAACACTGACTCTCCTCAATATGATGATTAGTAAATGCTATTTTTAAGTCTATTTTAGAACAAGGATTATTGGTGGAAGATTATTATGAAATCTGTGATGCATTTGTCTCTTCTCCAGTCATGGGAAGCTTTTCTCCTTACTTCTCCATGGGAAGCCAATGAACTTCTCCAACAACAGTATCTGCCTGGTAGCATCTTCCTAAATGGCAGGCATGGTAGCTACAGAGAAATTGCTGCAAAGGCTCTCTAAATGCAAACTTGCTAAATGATAACAAATATTAGAAATTCCGTGAGGGCCTCTGAAATACTCAAAAGCAGCACTGATGCTATGTTACTGGAATGTTGTGCTTTAACTTCTGGGGACGTATGTCAGCTTATATTCTTGGAACTGGCTAATGTCCAAATACAATCAGAAGAGTAATTGAGCATACCTATCTTCATCATCTAAATAAAATGGCTTGTCTGAATTAGTGCCTGTTAGCTCATCAACAGAAACACAGTTTAAAATCACAGAATATTACAGGTGTTAAGGGTATGAGGGATTATCTGATACAAATGTCCGCAATTTTATCTGAGGAAACTGAGGCCCAGAGAATTTTGGTGACTCCTTAGTCCAGAGGTGGGCAAACTTTTTGACTTGAGGGCCACAATGGG
Organism: Myotis nattereri; assembly: GCF_964212035.1. Classification (NCBI taxonomy): domain Eukaryota; kingdom Metazoa; phylum Chordata; class Mammalia; order Chiroptera; family Vespertilionidae; genus Myotis; species Myotis nattereri. The sequence goes on along the minus strand of NC_138078.1, from coordinate 112,864,072 downwards.
TTCTTAAACTGGACCGGAGGGCCGGAACAAAAGCATGGATGGAGTGTTTGTGTGAACTAATATAAATTCAAAGTAAACATCATTACATAAAAGGGTACGGTCTTTTTTTTTTTTTTTTTTTTTTTTAGTTTTATTCATTTCAAATGGGCCAGATCCGGCCCGCGGGCCATAGTTTGCCCACGGCTGCCTTAGTCATTATGTTCATACTGAACTGGATCTAAAATCTAGGTCTCCTGTCTCTTAGTCTATTGATTTTCTAGTTATATCAGTCATGAGACTGCTTCCTCTAAAGCTAAGTTTGTCCTCACTTAATAGTTTAGACATCTTAGGACAATTTTTCTTCACTGCAGAAACGAACACATTTTTAAGGGCAATAAAGTATTTTTTACATCAGCGGAACCAAAATACACTATGAAAATGTTAACAGTATTACAATTTATCATTCTGCTATTTGGTCTAAGCAGGAGAGTCTGTGAGAGTAACTTGGGGTAATAAAGGTTAATCATTGGGAGCCTAGGGGTGCTTATTCTTAATTGGTGGGCAATTAAAGATACTCAAGGTTAATAGCTATGTTTTCTAAACCAGTAATTCCCCTCATAGAGAGCTGCCCCGGTGACATTGGCCACACCTAACAATCAGTTCCAGCCAATAGGATAGCAAATTTAGGAGCATAATTCCTAAGGCAGTGGTTCTCAACCTTGGCTGCACATTAGAATTACCTGGGAATCTTTTTAAAATCCTGATTTCTGGGCCTCATCCTCTGGAAATTCTGTTTCTTTGTTATGGGGTGGGGTCACAACATTAGTGCCCTTGACTGGAATCAAACCAGGGACCCTTTGGTCCGCAGGACGACACTCTATCCACTGAGCCAAACCAGCTAGGGCTGTAACTTATAATTTTCTTTAAAAACAGTTTGGTCATCTTCAAAGTGCTTTATTCTTTCCTTCTTTTATATCCAAATGGTTTTGGTTTTGTCATATAGATGCAACCCCAAGTGATATTTTTCTAAGCTTCGTAAAGCTGATAAAATAAAGTTTACTACTTAGTTTCAAGGCTAGTTGCTGGTTTTAAATACTATTTGGTTAGGCATTTAAAAGATTAGTCAGTACAATCAAAACTGATTTGTTAACCATTATGGGATTAGCTAGACATTAGCTAGTGACCAATGCATGTTCAATATATAGGGTAAAGACCTTAAATAGATATTCAAATTGGAAGGGATCTTAGAGACTCTCCACTTATGCTAAACCTAGTGAGTTGAAGAGATCTGGAGAGACTGAATGGCCTGCCCAAAGTCTCCTATGTCAGCTAGATCTAGGAACTGATCTTTTGATGTCTGGCTAAAACACAACCTTTTTTCTGAGCCAAATATTGCAGTTTCAATTTCACATGTGTATAAAAAATATAATCTCAGGGAAGTTTGTGATCATTTGGAAGTTTGTAAGTCAAGTTTGTGATCATTTGGCAAGTTTGTGTCTTTAAAGTCTATGAAGCAGATGAAAACTAATTACTGAAAACAAATACTATTATTATGAGAAGTAAAAGATATTTATCCATGCCCTAGATTAGCTATCCTTCTCATCAAATCCCAATTGCTTTTTTATTCTTTACTAATGAGTTAATCTTTGGTAAATTCTTCTATAAAACTGAGATGTTAATGACTTTGTGATTATTACACAGGTGGATATAGAAGTTGTTTACACTACTTATTTCCAAATTTTGAACATTTCATTACTGAAAGTAGTTTGGGGTGTGTGTGTGCAATTGTCATTTATCTACTTTTATCAACAGTAACTTGTTCACATAGTAAATGAAAATTAAGTCCAAAGATTTATTTATTTAATATCACTCAGTGGGGAAACTTATTCCGATATGCCAATTCCCTCCTTTTAATCCTTTTACCTTGTCCTATATAATAAAGGCCTAATATGCTAGTGTCTGGTTGTCTGGCCATCCGTTCAACCAATAAAAGCATAATATGCTAATGATATGCTAAAGCAACTCAATTGCTCGCTATGATGTGCACTGACCACCAGGGGGCAGATGCTCAATGCAGGAGCTGCCCCCTGGTGGTCAGTGCACTCCCACAGGGGGCATGCTGCTCAGCCAGAAGCCAGGCTTACAGCTGGCAAGGGCAGAGGCGGTGGCGGAAACCTCTCCCACCTCTGCAGCAGCACTAAGGATGTCCAACTGCCGGCTTAGGCTCTGGAGTAGGCTTAAGCCATCAGTTGAACATCCCCCGAGGGCTCCTGAACTGTGAGAGGGCACAGGCTGGGCTGAGGGACCCACCCCCTCTCCAAGTGCATGAATTTCGTGTGCTGGGCCTCTAGTATGTCTTATAAAAGAATGAAAGAGAGAAAATATATTGCATTTCCAATGCAACATTTAAGTAATATGTTTCATTAATGGAAACAGATTTGTCATTTTTTTTTTCTGATTGTCTGGAAGGTTTAAGCAACATGAGATTTATGCAAAGCATGAAATTAGTGGCATGACCCAAAGAGGTCTATTAGAAAATGCTGTCTGAGGCTCTTGGCAGGATGCTTCATGGTAAGTAAGCTAAGGGCTCTTAGTATATAGATGTGTGTAAGCATTTCCAATAGGGTGAAGCCATAACTCACAGGTATGCTTTCACAGTAATTCCTATAATTAAGTAGGAAATCACAACAACAACAACAACAACAAAACACCCAAGTGCTACTTAAAAACCAAACCCATTAGTTTTTGGTTAATCATGATGAAATAATGGTTGCTGTGAGCAATTTCCCATTTCCTTATCTCAGCAGTCTTTGCTCAGTCCTCAGATTTGCTCATGAAGGAATAATTATCACCACTTGTAACCCAGTCAAGAATCAGAACCTGTTAACAGCCTAAGATTTCAAACTATTGAATTTTTCTTCCTTTAATGCCTGATTATTTGGCTTGCACTTGACTCAGACTCATTCTATTTTTTAAGAAGCTCATTGAGAAAATGTATCTTTCTATACTTTAAAAATTAATCATGGAAAAAATAAAAATGGGGGAGGGATACTCTTCTCTGCTATAAATGTGGCTTTGGCTGCTACTTCTAGCCAGCTTAATATCATGCTTATTTAAAAACATGGTGTAAATTCTCACATGGAAATTTCTTTAAACGAGGCTTTTATTTTTTTCCTAAATTTTGAGATGGAATTAGTGAATAAATGAAACATAGAGAGAGCTGCATTTTGGCTCAACAGAGAGAAAAATACCTTATGGTTAGAAAATAGAATGGGGATATTTCTTGAAGCAGCAGGCTTTCTGCCACTGAAAGTGTTGAAGCAGAGACTAGAGGCTTTATGGTCCCATTTTAGGTACAGTGTAAAGGACAAAATACCTGCATTAGGAAAGAAACTGGACTAGATTATTTTTATGTATTTTTTAAACTATAGAATTCTAGATTTTAAATCCCTTTTCTTGGCACTAAACACAACCTACATCAAAATTGCTATTCAGCAGGTCCTAGGTCATGTTAATTTAGAATGTATGATTCTGAAAAGGTATCCATTGATATCTAAATCTAGTAGCTTTACATTTGGGATGAAACTTCTATGCTTTAATCTAAAAGAAATACTGAGTTGCTGAATTCTATCCATGATAGCAGAATGTTGGAAGTCATATTTTGAACAGGTCTGTCTCAAGGGTTCCCCTGTAGCACCTGGAAAAGTGTATCCCCGGGATCAGAAACCCAAGAATTTTGTTTTCTGGTTTTTATATGAAATTTTCTCCAGTCCAAAATTTGAAACAGTGAAATACGGTGAATTTATGTTTGGGTGTTGAGCAATGGATAAATACAATAAAGTTGTAAATCAGGTGTCCAAACACAATGAAAGGCATTTACCTTTTATCTTTGTGAAATATCATAACAGTTGATGTGTGTAGTAATTAAATATATATTAGTGGAGACTTATTTCATTAATACCCCATTAGTTCTTCTATTTAAAGTATTGCCTAATCACATATAAGAAGTAACTTTGAGCTTCTCTGATAACTCTTATTTTTTTAAAAAATGAAAAACATAATTGGCTCTACTAACCATTTTAGCTTACATTTATCTTCTGCAATCTCAACATGCAAGGAGAGAATATAAACTTTTATAAAATTTTCTCAGGAAATCTAAGGATCTTCATCTAAAAATGAAGGAATAAAACAGATATCCTTATGGCATTATGGGGGCTGGAAAGTTTATATTATTGAGTGTAGCAGGCTGGGTTTAATGTTTTTCTATTTTTCTTGAAAATTGTAACCCTCCTAGTCTATCTTTCATTTCCTACTCTTGTTATAAATGTTGTAGAAAAAAATAATTCCAAATTATTTTTAAAAATCAACAGTGGAATTATAATGATGAATAGCATTTGACATCAGGCCTTAGTGATGGGAATTATATGGAATGGTGGGGACTTGAGTGTAATGAAGAGCTCACATTCCATCTAAAGGTGGCAGCTATCAACCAAAGGACGTATATGCATGCATATAGGCCTAACAGATGGACACAGACAACAGGGGGGTGAGTGCATGAGTGGGGGGATAGGAGGGTAATGTGGGGATAAGGACACATATGTAATAAATAAATAAATTTAAAAAATAAATAAATAAAGGTGGCAGCTACTATTTAGCTAAGCAAGAACATGAATACAGTGATGCCAGATCTTCTGAATTTTCAAGAGCACTAGAAAACCAGATTTTTATATGGCATCTCCTGGTATTAAAATATTGGTGATAAGTAAAAATGTATTTTTTTAAAAACAATATGTGGGCTAAAAAAAAAATAAAAACATCTGTGGGTCAGTTTTGTTTCAAGTTTTTTGTAGGAATTCTGAGTGAGTATATCAGAGCAAGTTTGAGGGCATGTAATGGGAACATACCATAAATATTGCAGGCAATCCATACTAGTTCTAATCCCTAGTGACTGGTCTTGCTTCTATCTAATCCCCTGTTTGTGTCTTCATAATCATATATAAGAGCATGCATGGTTTGAATCTTTTATGGCACCAAAGGAAGGAGCATCCTGGTTTTCTCTTATTAGCTTTCCCAGATGAGAGGAAGAGAAAGAGAGGAAGATAAGACTTAAAGCTGTCAGCACTGAAACATTAAAAAATAGATTTTGACTCTTTATTAAAATATTTTATAGATGAGGATCTTGAAACAGAGAATTTATGGATTTGTCCAAGATTGTCTGGTAAAGACTCAAATTCAGTAATGGTTCCAAACTCATTACTTCCTCTCACTACAAAACTGGCAGACTGATTTAAAATGTAAATAATTAGTTGCTTACACATAAAGTTAAGATTTCACACACAAAGAAATCAGGTCTGAATTCCCATATATTTAACTAGCTGGAGCTGAACAATAGCTATCCCTTTATTTATTTTTTTAATTCTTTATTAGGTAAGGTATTACAAATGTGTCCTCATCCCCCAATAGCTATCCTTTTAGATGATATATCTACTTTCCAGTTCACCATAGTCCCCACTACTCCTTATTACACTTTGACACTGGAGCACAATATCACTTGCCTTTATCATTACATTTGTGTCATTGATTTTCAGAAGTTTGACTATGATGTGTTTTGGGGATTTATACTGTTTGTGATTCATTTTGTTTCTTGAATCTGAAGGCTTATCATTTTGCCAAATTCAGAAAGTTTTCAGCCATTATTGCATCAAATACTCTTTCAGCCTCACTCCTTCCCATACCTCTGGAACTCTGATAATAAAAAATTTGAATCTTTTGTCATTGTCTGTCAGATCCCTGAGGATCTTTACAAATTTTCCCAGTCTATTTTCTCTCTGTTGTTCAGATTGGGTAAATTCTGACTACAAGTTCAATTATTTTATCCTAGGTAATCTTCACTCTAGCGTTGAGCCAACCCAAAGTTTGTTTTTTTTAATTTCAGTTATTGTAATTTTCCATTTTGGGGGTATAATTTTTATTTAAAATAAATTTCATTTCCTTAGTGAGATTTTCTATTTTAATATTTGTTTCAAGATAATTTTAATTGCTTTTGAAGCATTTTAAATAATGGCTGCTTTAAAATTCTTGCTAGATAATTCCAGCATCTGGTTCATCTTGGTGTTAGTATCAGTTCATTTTCTTTTCTCACTCATTTTTGTGATTTCCCTGATTCTTGTTGTATGGGTCACTTTCTATTGTATCCTGAACAGTTTGACTATTAAGGTAGAAGACTCTGGGTACTATTTTAACACTTATTGCAGCAGGCAGTCACTCTGCTTAGGTTTAGCACACATGTCCTGGCCTACTTTTGTGGGCTGCAGTTCCAATGACAATTTAATTTTCTGAGACTTTGTAATGCTATTTTGGTTTTCTTGGTTTGTCTGGTGCCACCAGGGCTCACACTAATCCTTACTGATGCTATCTAAGAGGGTAGACAGAGCCTCTCCAGGTAGATGAAGGGGTAAAGAGAACTTACCTGGCTGGGCTGCTTGTGATTTGATGGCCCTGCCAGTATAATTCAGTGTCTCTATGTGGGGGAGGGTAGTCCAAAAGCCCATCAGGGACAGGGACTGCTTCATAGGCTGGACCACTTGTTATGGTAGGATTCCTACTGCCAGTACCACTCATCTACCAAGTATCTGGTCCAGAAGGGTGAGTGCTTCCCATGGATGCTATTATCAGTGGTGCCTCTGATCTATCTTCCTTGTTAGTGCCAATGGGAGTGCCTGTTGTTGTTAGAACCACTGTTCCATCCAGGAGAGGAATGATCCTTCATGAAGCACTTGCTGTTTCTAGGTAAGAGATTGGAGGATGCTGAATCTGGATTGTCCTCTTCTGTTACATGGTGTCTTAAGGTACTCTGCTGCTATTTGTTTCTTCAGTCTTGATGTACTTAACTAGTTCACCTTCCTCTTTCTACATTTTAGATTTCTCCTTGGGTTCCATCTTACATTGGTTCCAGGGATTATAGCTATACTTGATGTATACTCTGTTTCCTTGGTGTATAGTTGGGAGAAGAGATTAGGAAGAGATGAGTCTATGCCATCTTGTCTGAACTGCACATTATTTTTCTTACATCTGATTTACTTTATTTATATATGTTAACCCTCCTAGTGTCTATGACATTCTAATCTTTATTCTCTGCACTAAACTTTCTATCCCAAAGACAAAAATCTGCACACTAAAGTGCTTCCTATGCTGAGGAACATATCTCCCAACTCTACCTTCTCCAGCCTATTCCAGATACTGGTTATGTAATTTCATTCAAAACAGAACTTTGTCTCAAAAACAATGCTTTCCATCACTGGTGATATGGTGCTGTGTTATGTAGGAGAACACTTCCAAAGATTTAGAATTTATGTTTGAAGCAATGTTTGGGATTTTATCCTATTCTCTTTTCTTAGTCAATTGTATCTATAAATAGCCTTAAGAAAGCTACTCCCCATCCCCCAAAAAAGCTTGCAACCCAAAAATCTCCTAAAAATCCTTTTTAAGAAAACCAAAGACAAAAACTGAAAACTTTCCCTTATACTCTATAATTTTTACAAGCCTCCTTTCAAGTATTTATTCCCCAGAAGTCCCACTATGATCTGGATCCAGCTTACATTCCCAGCTTCATTGCTCACCACTGCCCCTTTGTAAATTCAGCTACTCAAATCCATCATGCTCTTTTTACTTACCTCCAGACCTTCATATATGCTGCTCCCTTTGTAACATTTCCCACACCACACCTAAAAAATGATTTATGCTTTATATCACAGCTTATATATTAGTTCCTCTCTGACCATTTCTTCCACCTAAGAAGTCAGGTGTATCTGTCATGTACCCCTTGTCACAGCTCTGTACTGTCATCTTTATTTCTCTCACACCATTTAAATTTTTTAAATATATATTTTTTTTAATTTCAAACCTAGAGAAAAGTAGCAATGATTCACACTTTTCCTATACTAACCAATTAATTTACATTTTGCCTTATTTACTCTACCATTTTCTCTTTACTATTTCAGACTAGGCATTGTTTCCCTTTACACATAAATTACTTCAGTATATATTTCTTAAGAACAACACATTATTTTATATAACTAAGTATTATTATTAGAATTATGAAATTTAACTTTGATAAAATTCTATTATCTAATTCAGAGTCTACAATCAAATTTTGTCAATAATTTCAGCAATTTCTTTGTGGTTATTTTCCCCCATCCAGGATCTATTCCAAAATTTTAGTTGTTGTGTCTCTTTAGGCTGATTTAATTTTGAACAGTTCCTCAGCCTTTGTCTTTCCTGACCTTTATATTTTTTAAGAGTACAGGCCAGTTATGTTGTATAATGTACATGTATTTTGGTTTGCTGATGTTATGTCATGATTAGGTTTGTTGTACATACATGTTTGCCATTTTCATGTCCCCATAGCATTCCCAGGAAGAATGTACTCATCTCTTCTTGCAAGAACCAGCCATGAGTCCTTTATTCTTGAAAGTCTCCCACCTCTCTATTTAAAACTGTGGCCCATTGACAACATTTAGCATGGAAAGAGTCAGTGCTAGATTCCTGGAATTTCTCTTCATCCAATCCTTTCTGACTTTCTCATCCTATGCTAGAAAGGTGAATTTGTGTATGAAGATGTATTCATTGAGCAACTACTGTGAATCTTAACATCAGCAACATGAGATAGAGATTATTGTCCCATTTTACATGCAGGAAAATGGAGACTTCAGAGCTGCAACAAATATTTAAAGTCAAGTCTTTATTTAATTATTCACTTCCTTTAAGCAAAGTTTGGAATCTTATATACACATCTTATAATCTTGAGTTACATGAGTGTAGGTAAATTCATTCCAACTCCCTCTTTTCTGCCTCTCCACAACTTGGTAGGATACCACTGCAAATGTAGACCTTCATATGTGCATCTCACAATTGTAAAGTTGCTGCTTTGTACTTATGGCTCCATTTGCAGAAAAAAAGAAACATGTGGTTCTACGTAGAGATTGTTGCTCCATTGCTCATGCTCAAGGAAGGCACTAGTTAGCTTGAGAACATATTGGATAAGAGCACATTTTATACATCCAAAGGATTGTGTCCCTGAACAATTAAACTGTTTTGCGTTTCTTAAATTTTCAACTTCACAGGAAAGCTGAACATAAAGTTTAGCCACAGTTTGGTAAAAGCATGTTAGATACCAGAATCAGAAAACTTCTCTGCTTCAGTGAAACCCAAATGGATGCCAACTCACTTTAAGGGAAGCTCACCAGGCAATAGGAGTCCAACCAAGAAATTTGATGAAGACCTTTCTTAAAAGGTTGCAGTTGGCATTGTGACCAGAAGCACTTTTTTTGGGTGACACTCATTATTAGTAGTGGTATTACTATTTTTTGAAACTCAAACAAAACAATGGGTTCTCTTATTGAGTTAAAAAAGTTTGAAAGTCATTTTACAGATGAGGAAACTGGGGACCAGGGCAGTCATGTGACTTTCCAAAGGTTACTTAGGAAATTTAAGATTTAGTCTTGATAAGACTCAAACTCCTAAACTCTTCCCATTTAGAACCCTTCCTACTGCCCTCCACATTAGATCACAATACTTTGGCAATGTCACTCTGGGACATGCTTTATCTCAGACAGAGAAACCATTATCTATGCTGCCTCTGATTTGACAAGTGCAAGATGTCCCTTGACCATGCTAGTCTCTTCCTTTAGTAGTAAAATACATCTATACTAATAAAAGGGTAATATGCTAATTAGGACATCTTCCAGACGTCCATCTGGACAAAGCCACAGCAGCTGCGAGTGCTTAAGGCCAGTGGCATGGGAATGGTGCTGCCACGGGAGAGGCTGGTGGTGCTGCTGTGGGCCAGTCCAGCGCCACCAGACCCTTTTGCAGAGGCGGCAAGAAGGCAATGCCCACACGAGAAGGCAGCGCCATGCCCACTTCTGCAGAAGCAACACAGGACAGGCTGCTGCATGGCCCAGTCCCAGTGCTGCCCCTTCTGCAGAGGCAGCCATAGAGGCAGCAGCGCAGGCCCAGTCAGGCACCACACCTCCGCAGAAGCTGGACAAGGTGCAACCTGCTGTGCTTCAACCTCTAACAGCCCCTCCCCCACCTGGCCTGGCCCCAGATTGCCCCCCACCCACCAGTGGGAGGGGGGCGGGGCCAGCACTAAGAAGCAAGGGCTGAGGGCCGGCAGCTGCAGTGGCCAGCAGTGGCAGCAGCAGCGGGGTGATGTGCCGGGAGCCAGTCCATGCTTGCTGTTTCAAGGGACCTGGCATATATGGCATACTGTTCTTAATATGTTTGCTCACCTTCTTGGCACTATGTGTTTTAACCAAGGTCTCCTCTCTGAGAAAGGTTGTTTCCCCAGGTAGGGATTTTCCCCTGAAGTTAGGGAGGGAATAAAACCTCTTAACTAAGTGCCAGGTGGGTAATTAATCACTTTGACTACGAACAATCATGCTTAAGCTACATAATCTTTACTCCCTGGAATGGAGATAAGAAATGCCCTAACCTTTGGAATAGAGATTGATAGGATTGGAATCAACTGGTATAAATACAGATGTAACAAGACAGAACTTAGAAGACAGAACCTACACACAGAACTTAGAAGACAGAACCTACACAGAACCTACACACAGAAGAACTTCGCTGGAGAGAACGTGGCAAAAGATCCTGGACTGAACTTGACTACAGAAATTGGCAAGAGAACCTGACTAGAACCTGGTGACTGAACCTGGTTGGAGAACCTGGACAGAACCTGGCTGAAGAACCTAGCGAGGGAACATGGCTACAGAACCTGGCTGGAGATCCAAACCAGAACTTTGCTGGAGATCCAGACCAGAACTTGGCTGGAGATCCTGGATAGAGATCCTGGCTAGGCTGCTGATCAACTGAACGCTGTCTCTGTGTCATTCCTTCTTCGCCGACTCCGTCCACACCTTTGGGGACCCCTGGACCTGCTGGGGCTGGACCCCAGCAGTGATGGGGGCAGTGTCTTCCCCTGATCAGCCCCGTTTCCTCCCACAGAGGGCTCCTGGACTGTGAGAAGGGGCAGGCCGGGCTGAGGGACCCACCCCCAGTGCATGAGTTTTCATGCACTGGGCCTCTAGTATTAAAATAATATGGTTCTTTCAATCAGGAATGATGCTATTTTTATATTACCTATACCACCTCTAGAGAGAAGTTTACTTACTCTACATTGTGAAATTCAGATTTCTATCCATCCTTCTTGTAAATCTTGAAGATCATTTCCTCATATGCAATTTTATGCTTAGCATTGTATGTGGAAATGGCACATACGTTTCCATCACTTTGAGTCATATCAGATTTGACCCATAAACTCTGATTTTCTTTAACAGATTTTTACTGGTGGATAATCTTTACTTATTTTCTTTCTTTTTTTCTTAAATATATTTTTATTGATTTCAGAGAGAGGAAGGAAGAGGGAGAGAGAGATAGAAACATCCGTGATGAGAGAGAATCATGGATCGGCTGCTTCCTGCATGCCCCCTACTGGAGTTCCAGCCCACAACCCCTGGCATGTGCCCTGACTGAGAATCAAACCTGAAACCCTTCAGTCCACAGGCTGATGTTCTATCCACTGAGCCAAACCGGCTAGGGCTTTCCTTCTTTTCGACTGTCATTGCTGCTTCCTATCATGCTCAGGTTCCCATCTGCTATTTGTGTACCTAATATACTTGCCCAGGTTCTCAAGAGAGCAACTTATTGTAAATCTCATCCAAATGTACTCATCCCTATAAATATTTATTTATTTATTTATTTATTTACTTATTTATTTATTTATTTCAGCTGGATTGTTGTTAGCAGTGTACTGCTCTATGTTTATTTGTTTATTTTTCTTTATTGTTGAAGAAAACTACATATGTCTTCTTTTCCCCCCATGACTTTTCTCCTCCTACTCCCACCCCCCAGCACAGGCCCTCATCCCCCTATTGTCTGTGTCCATTGGTTATGCTTATACGCATGCATACAAGACCTTTGGTTGATCTCTTAACCCCCACTCCTACCCTCCCTCTGAGGTTTGACGGTCTGATCGATTCTTCTATGTCTTTGGATCTATTTTTGTTCATCAGTTTATATTGTTCATTATATTCAACAAATGAGTGAGATCATGTGATACTTACCTTTTTCCAACTGGATTGTTTCACTTAGCCTAATGCTCTCCAGGTCCATCCATGCTGTTGCAAATGGTAAGAGTTCTTTCTTTTTTATAGCAGCATAGTATTCCATTGTGTATATATACCACAGTTTTTTAATCCACTCATCTATTGATGGACATTTAGACTGTTTCCAAATTTTAGCTATGTTGAAAGTATTACATATGTCCCCTTCCCCCCTGCTTGACTTCTCCCATTCCATTCCTGCCCCCCACCATTTCATTTTTTTGAAAGAAAACATAAAATGTTAAGAGTTTGCAGGAACATTTGAGATTATATAACCTAGTCTCAAAATTTACAGATGATACAATTGAAGCCCAGAGAAATGAAGTGATTTTCCCAAAGTCACAGTTAGTAGCAGAGTTGCATAAACAAACATCAGTACACTATGCCCAAGAACATCTTGCATGACCTGCAGTAAAGTCCACTAATAGAAATGCAGCAAAATTTCTACTAGATAATCACAAATATGAAATGCAGCTGGAGAATGGTGAATATTCCTTTTTCCTTCCGAGCTGGTCAACTTTTAGTTCTATATGAGCATTGAGAGCTTCTTCTCTCTTTAGCGTACCTTCTCTTTTCTTCCCTTCCACCCTTCCCATCCAGGTCAAGAATAACAAGTACATTACTGATGACTCTATTATGGGATGGCCCCTCTGTGCTTAGTGTGCGAAGTATTTGTGTCTCTAAGATTATTTTGAATGAAACATCTACAAGACAAGTAAATTCCTACCTTCCTAATGCAGCTTTCTTTTTACATAGGAAAGTCTTGATGCTTAAAAGACTCTTATAAATAACTCTTTATAGTATTATGAAATTCTTTTTATGATTCAATACTAAATAAAATAAATCATGGTGGAGAAAAAGTCACATTTTTTTCAAAATATATGAGACAATCAGGGATATGTGAACACTGACAGAATATTTTTTTAAATTTTGTTTTATTGCTTAAAGTATTACAAAGGGAATTACATATGTCTCCTTTTTTTCCCCTTGACCTTCCCCTGGCCTCCCCTACCCCCCAGTGTCTTGTGTTCATTGGTTATGCTTATATTCATGCATACAAGTCCTTCAGTAGATTAAATAATTATGGCTCATTTTTTTACATGTGATATAGTGTTGTAGCGATCACCACAAAAGTCTAGTTAACATCCATCACCACACATAGTTACAATTGTTTTTCTTGTTCTTGTGATGAAAACTTTTAAGATCTACTCTCTTAGCAATTTTCAAATATACAATACTGTATTGTTAACTATAGTCACCATATTGTATATTACATTCCCAGAACTTATTCATCTTATAACTGGAAGTTTGTACTTTTTGACCACCTTCACCCTTTTCCTCCCATCCTCCATCCCCTGCCTCTAGCAACCACCAATCTATTTTCTGTTTCTGTGAAGTTTTTTTGTTGTTGTTTTGTTTTTTAGATTCTACATATGAGATATTATGGTATTTGTCTGACTTCACTTAGCATGATGCCCTCAAGGTCGAAACATGTTTTCAAAAATTCCATCCTTTATAAATTAGAGTGTGTGGGGTTTTTTTAACCATGACTTCTGCTTCCCTTTACCTGAATGAGCTGAGCCCCACCTTGAGGGCAATCTGTGTGCCCTCATTTATTCTTTTTTCTGGAAAGGAAGCAAGACACAATGAGCCTTCCTACTCCATATATCTCTGGATCCTATTCAGATATCACCTAACAAATGTTTTTAAAATTTATCATCCAAATATTACTGATCACCATTTTACTTATCAGTGTTTCCTTTATGATTTTTTTTTATTGATTAAGGTATTACAAATGTTATCCCCTCAATCCTCCTACCCCCCAATCCTGCCCTCACCCTCACCCTCACCCTCTGTTGTCTACATCAATTAATATTTGACAAAGGAGGCAAGAACATACAATGGAGTCAAGACAGTCTCTTTAATAAGTGGTGTTGGGAAAATTGGACAGATACATGCAAAAAAATGAAACTAGACCACCAACTTACACCATACACAAAAATAGACTCAAAATGGATAAAAGACTTAAATGTAAGATGGGAAACAATAAAAATACTAGAGGAATCCACAGGCAACAAAATCTCAGACATATGCTGAAGCAATTTCTTCACCAATACAGCTCCTAGGGCATTGGAAACTAAAGAGAAAATAAACAAATGGGACTACATCAAAATAAAAAGCTTCTGCACAGCAAAAGAAACCATCAACAAAACAAGAAAGTCCACTGCATGGGAGAACATATTTGCCAATGTTGTCACCGATAAGGGTTTAATCTCCAACCATTCTGATATTTTCATGGTTCTCCCCACCAAATATTCTGATGTTGTTTCTAGAACAAGAAAATAACTTATTTCTGCTCTCTTATTCACCCTCAGGGAGGGATGTCCCCCACTCCCTCACAATCATCTCTAGCCTATTTTATCCACATTTTGAAAACAATAACAACATATAGCTAATGATTGCTTATTTTGTACTTAAGTGCTTTGAAAACATTATCTTGTTTAACTTTTACAATAACACTCTAAAATAGGCACTATCAGTTCCATTTTATACACAATGAAACAGGCTCAGAAAAATCAAGTAACTGGTTCAAGGCCATATAATTGCTAAGTGTCAGAGCTAAGATTTGCACACAGGTATCTGTGCAGTATACTGCTTCCCATTTACTTGTAGGCTCAGTTATCTTTGGGGGCCTACTTCTGAGATGCAAATATTACCATTGTTAGGGCTTGAATGAGGTGGTGATTTTCACTGCTATCTCTATAGAACAGTAGGCCAGATCAAGAGACCCTCGGTAAGGGGAGGCATTTTTAACCTTGCAAAATGCTTAGTAGAGTTAATATAAAGTTCCTGACACATTAATTCTGCTTAATGAATGACAGCTATAATTGCTATTGTTTTAAAAATAATAATAATGAAGATTGAGAAGTATTGAATGCAGTGGGTGAATTCTTAAAAAGCCATTATTTGATACAGATTCACAAAAGGTGAGCTGAGAAACCAAAGCCTAATTGGGAGGTTTAGGGCTCTTTTTATTAGTATCTTTTGTTTAGTTTCCACTGAGGAAGAGGTGTAGTAAAATAGATGGTGCTGATGCTCTGGGAGTCTCTCTAAACAGAAATGCTCACTAGTCAGCAATGAGAAGTCCCAGGTGTCAGGGTCACAGGGTCCTGGGCTACAGAGGGATGACTCAGTGCAGCTTCACAAATATTTCTGATGGACCCACTTTGAAATGACAGTGACTGTGTTCTGAGGTATATATACACTATTCACACTGATTGCTTTACCTGAATGTAGTCAACTCTTCCTTTCAAAGGCCTGGGTTTCATGAAAGAAAATATTATGATGGAAAATAAGCACATTCTCTGCTTTTCTCTTTTATATAGGGTTTAGGCAAACTTTTATTAAGTGCTTGTGTACCAGGCTTCATTCTGTGGAGCTACCAGTAAGGCACTGGGGCTATAGCTGCCATAAACAATAAAAGCTCCCCATCTCTTTCATACCTCTTTTACTATGACTACAGGCTACCTAGAACTTGAAATTCATACCATTAAGATTCACCAATTATTTTAATGAACACTTATTGATTGTCAGTTCTATATATGACTCTGGTAAATGCTGAAGTACAGATAGGAATATGACAGTGCTCTGTCCTCACGGAGTTCACAGTCTGGTGGAAGAGGTATACATATACAATTAATGACATGAAAACATGCTCATTACTCTACTCATGGTGTTTACTAAGTGTGATTGTGCAAGAGCAGAAGCCCAAGTTACTTTGCTGAGGGAAGTTAAATGAAGGGAATGTCACATTTCAGCAGGAATAAAGATAACTGAATATGTATTAGTTAGGAGGAAATAATAAAGAAGGAAGAATAGAAAAAAAAACAGAATAAGAAAAGAATATTAACTTAATAAGTAGCTCTGTCTGAGTATAAAGGGCATTTTATGGTATACCAAGGGAGTGTAAGACTATTTGTTGAGTGCTGTTTATATGTCAGGAACTTTGTTAAATGTTTTACAACTACATGAAACAGAAATTATTATCAGTTCATATGGCAATGATTATGATTTTCTCACCAAATATTCATATACTCCACTACATTATCTAACCTCCTTTTCAGTAGATTCTGGGTGTGGGACTGGATTTTGGCCAATGGGATATAAAAAATGTAAGATTCTTCCTGTACTAATGGGATCCTTCAGTCATCTCTTTCCCTTCTATGTCACTTTGTAGGCCACATGTTTAAGATGATATTAGTTACAAGATGGAGGAAGATATTCTCATCTATCTTGTATGTGATATGAGCAAAAAATAAATTTTTACTATGTTCAGTCTCTAAGATTAAAGGGTTAATTTGTTACACCGCATACACTACTCCAGGGGTCACCAAACTACAGCAGCCAGTGATTCAAAAATGGCTGTTTTTGTAAATAAAGTTTGATTAAAACAGAACCACACCGAAGCATTTATATATTGTTCCTATGAATACTTTCATGCTACAACTGCAGAGTTGAATAGTTGCTACAGAAACAAAACAAACAAAAACTTTGCTAACTCCTGTCCTGTTTTATGATCAAGGAAATGGAAAAACAGTTTTCAGTAATGTTGTTAGGATTTGAACTCCCAGTTCTGTTTTTTGATGCTATTCCCTGTTTCTTGCTTTTGTTCCCACATGTTATTTGACCTCCGTTGGGTTCTGTACTTCAATTATTATAGCTCTCTTCTCCAACTACCCACACCATGCACCATATGGATTAAAACCCATTCTGGAATCACTTTTATGGATTAACATTGGCATGTCTTTGAGGAATAACATACATTATTTATCCATTAATACCTAAATTCTCCAGCTAGTATCACCCTAGCCCTGAGGGATTGGCAACAAGAAAAGGAAAACTCCAAGGATTTAGCTTGCACAACTGGCTGTAAGCAACATAATTTGCAAGCTGTTTCAGGGATGAGGTAAGAACTAGAGCGAAATAAGTTTAATACTGGACATGTTGAGTTTAAGGTTACCATGAGAAAAATCCAGGTAGAGATGTTCTATAGGCAGGCAGGTAGATAGGTATGAGGCTCAGAAAAAGGTCTGGGTTTGTGATATAGTAAAAATGAATGATATTAAGTCATCTATCCTCTCTCTCTTAAATCTTATTATGATTAATGTTAAAGCTATAAGATGACTTTCTAAGGTCATGGCTCAGTTTAAACCAGGTTTGTATTCATTTTGTGATTATATAAAAACAAACTTAATGGACATGGATGGAATAATGTCTGTAACCAAGACCTTTTAAGCAACATACCTACTTTTCTCTGTAAGATAGCATGCCATGTCTTTATGGCAGGACCAGATTGCTTTATATTTCTAGGTCATATGGGACTATATTTGGGACTAGGGAACTTCCTCTCAGAAAGATAAACAAAACACTATTGTTTCTACCAAGATTTCATAGGAAATACTAGCAGGCTCAGTATCTCAAGGCCATTTTTTCCCTGAGAGAAACAATGATATGAATTATTCATATGCCACAGGAAAGCCATAAATTATTCGAGCATTTCACAGTTTAACTGTAGTTGAATTTAGGATTGTTAATGCAGTATGGTGATTAATACTCAAGATGTGCAATAATGGAGCTTTTCCCCCCTCTTGTCAGGAGGGGCTGTGGGCCAAGTACCTGAGTTTAAACTTACTTCTGTCAAAAATATTTGTTCTTTCCACTACCCTCTTCAGAAAAATCTAATTTAAAGAATCAATAAAAACAATAATAAAAAAATCAAACTAAATATTAAAAATATAACAGCAATGAGAACAATGCAATGTGATTTTTCTCCACAGTTTGCTCCTTCTCTTGGCCCTTCCACACTGTAATTCATTGCCAATAGATGATCTGAGGAAAAATACATGCCTGATATATTGACTTTTTCAGATATATGTCATTTAAAACCTATACATTCCACCAGAACCCACTTCATTGCCATGAGTCCTGTGCTGTTAAACAGGGCTCTGAACTCAGAAGTATCTCTGTGTTGGCTTAGTGCTCTGTTGTCACTATCTTGAAATTCTTAATATTTTTAACACAAGTCTCACATTTTAATTTTGCACTGAGACCCACAAATTATGTAGCTGGTTTTGTCTCATACTTGAATTGGGTTTGCTATTGCCTGACCATAGCTGTACCCGAGCCCTTTAAATGTTCTCAGGCCAAAAAGTGCTGTGGAGATACTAGAACTTAAAGAAATTTTGTGCTTCAATGTATATTGTAATAAGTGTTTTCCTTTTAATAGGCTCCTAAGTAGATATCTGTAGTGTTTCTGCACCTTCTTGTTTTGAACTATGGCAAGATGGTGCTTGGTTAATTTCTGAGATTTTGATAGTAATAGTGTGGCAAAGGAAAGGTTTTCCTAACCTGGGTATATACATGTGGATGGGTGCTTACTTAGTCCCATTCAGTAAGATGGACCACAGAAAGGCCAGAGATTCTGCATAGATGGCTGATCTCTACTGAACTTTTTAAGGTAATACTGCTGAGTGTGTCTTCTTACCTTTAATCTCTTAGTAATTCTTTTTATCTCTCTCCCACATGCAAGCTATATTACCTTTTTCATAGGAAAGTTTGCAGTTAAGAATGAAAGATATATTGAGATAATTCAAGCCAATGTGTTGCTTCATTCAGGGCTCTCTGCATTCTAAATCTTTCAACCAGGAGAAGAGTGTTGTCTGATGAGTGGTTAAGGAAGGGGGGAAAATTGGTTTTCTAGAGTACCCCTTAAAACCACCAGTCTCTGGACTTGCTAGCTGCATCCATGAAAGACCATTTTGTATTATTTTATCCTTCATATATTTGTGTAAATTTATGATTCCTTCTTGACCATCCAAGCCATATACCTTGAAAGCCTAGTGCCATATGGGCTATAAAATAACTTTGCTGGTCACTGAATTTTCTCTACAATTGGCTTCTTTTATGAATCCAATTTCTCTTTTTGCTCTTAGTGAACTATTGTAACCTTCTTTTGATGTCCAAAATCTAGATAGGAGACAAGCTAATGGTATAGATATTCACTGTGACTTGGCAAACCTTCTCCTTGTCGGATGGTGACTCAAGCAGGAGGGATGGAAAATGTGCTGTCAGTGGCAGAATTGCTCCCTGCAATAAAGTATTAGTTTGAATCCCAAATTAAAATTTAAAAACAGGATGGAGTGGAGGAGGCCCATGCATACCCTTCATCTTAATTCACCTGGTTAATGACTCAGACTGTCATTAGGCACCACAGAGACAAGCTTTTTGTTTCCCCAGCTTCAAATACTGAAACGGCTGCATTAAAATTACACCAATATGCTCCAAAGCCTCTTTAATTGAAAGCATGTGATGGGATCTAATGTAACATTTATCGTGCTACAATTGACATGAGAGGAAGAGATGAGGGGGCTTAAGGAATATTTTATTTAAAGACAGACTTGAAGAGGCTGTGGGAGTGATTGGCAGCTTGTCAGTTGACTCACTCATGCCTGGAGAGAACATTTTGTCACTAACCAATCTGAATTCCAATATGGTCCAGGACAATATAGTAAAGGCTTTGTCCCTTCTCTATTCCCACCTCCCTACCCCTACCTCCTCTCTCCCTGGTAGTAATTATTTCCATTAACAGACAAAAATTAGTTCTCAACACCTACTGGAAGCATTCACTGCAGAATTGATCCAATACAAGCCGTACATTGAGGGCTTGTATATTAACAAACATGTCTTTCCATCCCATATATATGTAAAGCGTTTGTGTTTGCAGAAATCAGCGGTATTACGGGTGCAATGAACTGGCATTCAAAAAGAATCCACTCAGAGCATAGGGGAAGCATCCTGTTCAGCTTATTGGATTTAGCCATGCATAGCCCACAATCTTGGGAAAAATAATTTTGTATGTCAGCTTCATTTTTATGGGAGGAGCTATTCTATTTATTTCTTCTGAGGGAGGCTCTAGGTGGGCTTGGTGGGATCATCTGTGATACAGAAAGAATTTTGGGATATCTTTTCAGGTTAATTCTACTAAGGGGTAAATATTTACACAGAAGTCTCTCCCCATATGTCCCAGTTATTTTGAAAGAATATGGCATCATTGTACATGAGAGTACAGTAATTTCTTAGTTGGGTATGTGCATGGCAGGAGGGGGACTAGTACACTCATGGGGACAACCTAAGTTCTGTTTCTGTTATGGGCCTTTAAAACAAATTCTGTCTTCTTAGAAGTAGAAATTTAGATAACATCAAATATCTATGGATATTTCTGTTATGATCAGAATTCCACTATCATGCTCACTTACTTCTTGAAATAAGAATTTGGAAAAACTCCTTTGGTCAATCATTCTCTGGGTCATGTACAAAGATTGAAAACAGTCTCAGTGTGGTTGATTTTGTGAATTCTGTTACCCTTTTGGCCAAGATTATCTTTGTTTCTCAACTCCTATCAGTTTCTTCATGCTTGTTTACTGTGGATTGATTTTATTTTAAAGTTTTAACTTTAAAATAATTATAAATTTAAAAAGGGATTGCAAAAACATGCAGAGAAGTCTCATGTACTTTTTACTCAGTTTCCTCCAACTGTAGACTGATTTTCCCCCCCTTGTTATTAATCACATTTATTTGACACAAGACCTCTTGGCTGCCTCATTCCCCACATTCTGCACAGGGCATTTGGGAACACTTATTTGACATAAGGCATTCCAAGATGTAATTATATAAATAGTTGGCTAATATTTCATTAATACTATCTACTGCATATCTTTAAGTCAGCATATGATTTAAGTTCATAAAAATAACAATAAATAAAACAAAGCACAGAGAAATATACTAGTAAGAACTATCTGTAGTGTGAGTATTTTCTTTTTTTAAATATATTTTTATTGATTTTTTTACAGAGAGGAAGGGAGAGGGATAGAGAGAAACATCGATGAGAGAGAAACATCAATCAGCTGCCTCCTGCACACTCCCTACTGGGGATGTGCCCGCAACCAAGGTACATGCCCTTGACCAGAATCGAACCTGGGACCCTTGAGTCTGCAGGCTGACACTCTATCCACTGAGCCAAACCAGTTAGGGCTATAGTGTGAGTATTTTCAAAGATGATTGTGTCCCACAAAAGCTTGACTTACTAGTATATATCATGTGAGTGTCTTCTACATCATTGCAGCTGTTATCCATGGCATAAATGAAATAATTTTTGTAACTCAAAATCATACAAATTCTTAAACTAGAAAATCCTATTAATGTACCCTCTCATTGTCATGTGATACAAGATTTCTTGGTGATAGTGTTCTTAAATTTCTTATTTATGTTTGTGAATCCCTGCTCTAATTCCATATTGTGGAGTTTGACAATAAAGATCATTCTTATTTCTTTTAATGAATTTACGACTATACACACTCCACTCTCTGTTCTTGTTTTCTAGATTAAACAGAGTTCATCCTATTAATCAGTCTTTGTGAGTAGGCTATTGTGTGTGTGTGTGTGTGTGTGTGTGTGTGTGTGTTTTGGTTAACTTAGCTCTATCTCTCTAAGCCTACTCCAAATAATTTATTACCACCCTTGCTTCCAGAAATAAATGTACATTTGCTCTTTTGCTCTAAATCTGTGTGTGGAGAAATGTTTCTGAATATGAGCAGAGGTGTGCATGTGTGTAAGGAGAGACAGTTATGGTGATGGAGACATAAGTATCACCATTTATTTTTTTAATATGTTTTTATTGATTTGAAAGAAGAAGGGAGAGGGAAAGATAGAAACATCAGTGATGACAGAGAATTATTGATCGGATGCCTCCTGCATGCCCCCTTTTGGGGATTGAGCCCATAAACCTGGCATGTGCCCTAAACGGCAATTGAATGGTGGCGTCCTGGTTCATGTGTCGATTCTCAACCACTGAGCAATACTGGATGGACAAGTGTCACCATTTAAATAAAATATGCTGATTTATCAGGGGAAAATTTTAAAAAATCGAAATATTGCTTTGGATTTTCCAGTATTCTTTCTGAAAATACACTATTTCAATGGAATTAGTCAAATGCTTCTTTAAAAATGTTACTGTACATATTTGATTTTGACTCATGCGTTTGGAAAGTATGCATACATTTGTATTTATGAAAAATTTAGGAGACTTTGCATGAGTGTAAACATATACATAGATGAATCAGTCCTTCTGTGTGATTACTTCCTGTGATTCCACAATATCAAATAATGAGGAGGTGAGGTAGGGATATGCAAAGAATATTTTCTCTTCAATTTTAACATAGACAATGCCTGCAAAATAAACACAATAGAGCGAACACTCTTTGTAGTTCATCGAGACTTAAGACTTACTTAGACTTCATGTAAAGCTGTTTAATGAAAATAGAAGGGAGGAAAATAATTCATTAGAGAGGATGGTTAGAAACAATTATAAGATCGTTCTCCATTTTTTAATTTCCATTTACTAACAAATATTCCTGAGATACCTCCTTCCATTTCTGCAGTTTTCAAGGTTGATTATATTGGGAGATTTCCTCCACACTTACCTACAGCAGTATTACTTCTGTGAGTAGCTCTCTTCTAATCAAGAATAAAACATAATAAATGGAGGTCTGGGGTTCAAATTTGAAATGAATAGTTTCTAATAAGCAAACATTGAATAAATGAGGACTCCTTTGACTTCTCGAGGTCTTAACAATCTATCTTCTTGCTCCTTCACATCCAAACCTCTAGCTCTCAGGCATAATAAATCCCTTCCCCCTTGATTTTCTCTTTCTTTCCTCTTTTTTTTTAAGAATGACTTCCCTAGCTGGTTTGGCTTAGTGCATAGAGCATTGTGTCCTGGGTCAAAAATTACATCATAAAGTATCTGATGAGACTTCTGGAAGGAAAGTATAGAATTCTGAGTAAGGGCTGAGGTTCACTATATGGCATAACCTTAACTTACAAGAAAACTGGCTAATTAGTTTCAGACATAATGCTATTGAGACTAATGTCATGGGATTCTAAATATTTTTAAACTTTAAGAGACCCTAGAGACTAAATAATCACTGTCATAGACTTTCAGAGTGGGAAAGATCTTAAATGTCACCTAGTGCACACTGTCCAACTGATGTTTGAATTCCCCTATAAATTCCCTGTCAAGAGGTTACCAAGCTCCTGCTTAAACATATCTATACTAGAGGCCTGGTGCATGAAAATTCATACACTGGAAGGGGGGGTCCCTCAGCCAGGCCTGCCCCCTCTAACAGTCTGGGAGCCCTCAGGGGTGGGAGGCGACCCGGCAATCAGGGGAAGACAATGCGCCCATCACACCCATGCTGCTGCCACTGCCAGTAGCGTAAGCCTCGGCCGGCCCTGGTTACCTGAGCCTCGGGTAGCCCTGGGAGGCTGGGAAGCCACCATCCAAGACTTGCCTGCACCTCAGGCCTGCCCTGGGAAGCTGGGAAGCCAACACCCGAGGCTTGCCTGTGCCTTGGGGAGTTGGCTGGGCAGCTGCCATCCAAGGCTTGCAAGTGCCTTGCGCCGGCCCTGGGCGGCTGGGGAGCTAAGGGGACTGGGCACTGACATATTGTGGCTGTGGGCGCCGTCATCTTTGAAGGCGGGCATGGCAGTCAATTAGCATATTCCCTCCTTATTGGCTGTGGGCGCCACCATCTTTGAGGTCAGGGTAGTCAATTATCATATCCCCTCCTTATTGGCTGCGGGTGCCACCATCTTTGCAACTATGTGACGGTAAATTAGCATATTCCCTCTTTATTAGATAGGATATATAAAAGCCTAAGCGACTGAACAGCTGGTCGCTATGAGGTGCACTCACCACCAGGGGACAGACGCTCAATGCAGGAGCTGCCCTCTGGTGGTCAGTGCGCTCCCACAGTGGGAGCCGCCACTCAGGTGAGACCTGCCCACCGGCAGCTACTCACTCCCTCAGTAGTCCTGTAGGTCCAATCTCCAGAGAATGGGACAGGCACCACCAGACCAGCACCGCTGGCATGATCCCGACAGTGCCACAGACCTCCTAGAAGTTGGCATCAGGAAGTTGCTGTCACTTCCCCTCCCTAGATGCTCCACAAGGAAGAAACAATAAAACAGCAGCCACCAGGTGACTCCCGACAACTGATGCGAATGTCAGCAGGACGGATCTGGATCCCAGGCCAGCAAGGGCATCCTACCCATGCAGAAATTCATGCACTGGGCCTCTAGTTTAGTCATACGAAGCTCACTACCTCATGAAGTTTCTGTATCTTCTTTGAATACCCTTTGCTTATCCTTGTAAAATTTTGCTGACACTGATCAAAAATCTGTTCCATAGCTTCCATCTATTATTTCTACTTCTCCTTTCTTTTCTTTTTTTTAATATATTTTATTGATTTTTTACAGAGAGGAAGAGAGAGAGATAGAGAGTCAGAAACATCGATGAGAGAGAAACATCAACCAGCCGCCTCCTGCACATCCCCCACCGGGGATGTGCCCGCAACCCAGGTACATGCCCTTGACCGGAATCGAACCCGGGACCCTTCAGTCCGCAGGCCGATGCTCTATCCACTGAGCCAAACCGGTTTCGGCACTTCTCCTTTCTTTAGGATACACAGAACACTGTGTTCTCTCTTCTTCATGATGGTTCTTAAACTATTTGATGATAACTTTCATCTTTTTTTTTAGTCACCTCTTCTTTAGGCTCTGTTTCTTATATGATACTAGAGGCCCGGTGCATGGATTTGTGCACTGGTGGGGTCCCTCGGCCTGGCCTGCGGGTATGAGGCAGAAACTGGCTCTCTGACATCCCCTGAGTGGTCCCAGATTGCAAGAGGGTGCAGGCCAGGCTGAGGGACCCCACCAGTGCACGACTGGGGCTGGGGATGGACCACGGGAGGGCTCCAGGGTGTGTCTGGCTTGTCTCGCCCAGTCCTGATCAGTCGGACCCCAGCAGCAAGCTAACCTACTAGTCAGAGTGTCTGCCCCCTGGTGGTCAGTGCGCGTCATAGTGACTGGTCAAATGGCTGAACGAACAGTCAGACACTTAGCATATTAGGCTTATATTATATAGGATTATTTTATGTCTCTTATTATACTTGTGGTTATTCCCTTTTAAAAGCATGAGGCCTGGTATTCTATTCTATATAAAGGGAAGGATACCATCTAAAATGAAAAGTTTAAGAAAATAAATGTAAGTATCAATATACATAGTTATATGTAAAAATAAAAATGTGACTAGCAGGAATTTTTTGGAGTGGTGGTAGCAGGAGGTGAGTAGGGAGAAATTGGGGGGTAGAATCAACTAATTATATGTTGGCAAGAAGCTACCATATTATTTTTAAAGTTTGTAAATCCAGAAAGAGATGTTAAGCACACAATTTGTGTTCTGGTGATAACCAGTAGGAAACCCCCAAAGAAAAATGATTAAAAGTAGTTACTGCTCTGTCCAGCTGGCGTGGTCAGTGTTTGAACATTGAACTATGAACCAGGAGGTCACAGTTCGATTCCCGGTCAGGGTACATGCCCAGGTTGTGGGCACGATCCCCAGTGGGGCGTGCAGGAGGCAGCCAATCAGTGATTCTCTCTCTCACCATTGATGTTTCTATCTCTCTCTCCCTCTCCTTTCCTCTCTGAAATCAATAAAAAATATATTTTAAAAAGCATTACTGCTCTGAAACTGAGACTATGGGTGCACTCTTCTGTATTGTTTAACTCTTTATTATTATGAGCATATACAGTTCCAGATGCCTTATACATAATTCAGAAACTCAAAATTCTCTGAGAGAACTTTATTTTTCTCTCATTTGACCATTAAGCCTGTCTTAATCTGAATAATTTGGCAATTATTCAGCAAAATCGGTACTGTTGTAAAGCTGCTTATCATCTTCATTATTGCAATGTAGTACGTATATTCATGAATTTTGTTCCAAAAATATTAGTTTGATGAGGGGGTGCTGTCCCAGGCTTCATTGAGTATACAAAACAATATACAGTGTATGGCAATGTATAACCTTTCTAAATTATGAAAAATTTTGAAACATATCTGTCCTTAAGTGTTTTAGATATAGTATTGTGAGCCTATAATACTTTATTATAATACTAAAAAAGAATGGCAAAGCCCAGAAACTGTACACAATTCTTTAGTGTGTTCTGATCACAGCAGAGCCTAGTTAATCACTTCCCCCGGTCTAGATATCATATTTTTTATTAATTCAGCCTAAGAATAATCACTTTACATGTTTCAATGTTTGTACCACATTTACTGAATCATTCTGAGCTTATTGTCTATTAAATCCTGAAGGCTTCTTTACAAGAGCTACTGTTGCTAAGCCATGTTCCCAAGTGTATTGTAGAAGATGAATGTGTATTCACTACAAGGTTGTTATAACAAGCTCCCTGGTGCATCTAAAATATCATTCAATATACTAAGATATGATAACCATACAAGTTTTCAATAACATGGTTACTGCATTCTTGCTACCTTACTATAGTGAATTATGTATTATGCATGATAGGCTCTCAAATTAAATATACTTGATTTTGAATACTGAATCTGGTACTTCTTAGGGGCGTGACCTTGGGAAAGTCATTTAACCACTCTAAGTTCATTTTCTTCATTTATAAAATGAGCTCTATAACAATAAGCATAACACAAAAGATTGTTATATATTCTTGGACCACAGTAAATTCACAAAATGGTAGGTACTGCTATTGTCATAAATTACAGAAACAACATAAAAAAGTTGTTTCCAAACTTTGTTGCACATTAGAATTATATGGGGAACTTTTAAGATGCCCAATTGGATGCCATTTCAATTAAATCAGAATAGCTGGAGGTAGGAGCTAGGTGACTCCAATGTGCAGCAAAGATTGGGAAGTAATGACTAAAGTAAAAAAATCTTTATAGTTGCCTTCAAAAGATGGGTTTGTTGTTGTCATGTTAAATTACTTGGCATCTGAGGTTACTAGGCTCTGAACAATTTTTTCAATACCAGCATAGCAATATTTTTGTTGTTGGTTGTATAATTACCTGTATGTTTTTGGAAATCCATTTGGTCTCAGGAAGCTGACCCTTGCAAAAATAGTGAGGCCATTTTCATTATAAGGCAGACCTCATATTAAGTTTCTTTGCATATTTTGCATTTCTGGTTGACAACTGGGTTTCTCTCTCTTTTTCTTCCTTCCTTCCTTCCTTCCTTCCTTCCTTCCTTCCTTCCTTCCTTCCTTCCTTCCTTCCTTCCTTCCTTCTTTTTCTTTCTTTCTCTCTTTCTTTCTGTTAATACTCACCCTAGGATATTTTCCCATAGATTTTTTTTTAGAGAGAATGGAAGGGAGGCAGTGGGGGAGAAACAGAAGGGAAGGGAGAAAAATACCTATGTGTGAGAGACATATCAATTATTTTCTTTCTGCATGGACAGGGACAGGGATGGAGCCTACAACCCAGGTATACACCCTTCACTGGGAACCAAACCCTTGGGAATCAAATGAATGACCTTTCAGTGCCAGAGTCAATGCTCTAATCAATGAGAAAACTGGCCAGGGCAAAAACTGGATATTTTAAGCATTGTATTATAGCATTTCTAAACAATCATTCCTTTCCCTCTTTGTGTAGCTTGCTTTTGTTGTCATTTTATTCTTTGGTTAGTGACTTGAATTGATTATTTGAATGAAGTCTAATTCCCCAGCAATGTAAAGCCTTTGATGTTGTTTCTCAGATGGTGTAGCATAAGGCATACATACTAGTATATTTATCCCTTCTTTACCCATGGAGACCACTATATTTTCAACTTCTATATTTTTTTGATATAAATAATCCTATCTAATAAAAGATAAACATGGTAATAGTGTATGACTGCTACCCATCCCATTGGCTAATCAGGGTGATATGAAAATTAACTGCCAGCCAAGATGGCAGCCAGCAGCCAGGCAGCTGGAAGCTAACATGAGGCTTGCTTGCTTCAGTGACGGAGGAATCCAACGTTCCCCGCCTGCCTTGCCGGCCTCGGAGCTTGCAGTTTGAAATATTGTAACAAATATAGAAGCTAAACAAAACCCCAGAAACCTGCTTTCAGTGAGCCGGGATCTCAGAGCTGGAGTTGATACAGTGCCTCAATTATAGAACCCAAACAAACCAGATACCTGCTTTCAGCAGCAGAGGCCTCAGAGCTGGAGCCAGAGCTAAAGCTGGCCCAGAATAAAAATAAAAGAAAAAAAGGAGTGGTTGGGAGCTTCAGTCACCCGTCAGCCTGAAAAGAGCCCTCAGCCCCTCACCTAGACTGGCCAGGCACCCCAGTGGGGACCCCCACCCTGAAGGGTGTGTGACCAGCTGCAAACAGCCATCATCCCCTCATCCAGGCTGGCCAGGCACCCCAGTGGGGACCCCCACCCTGATCCAGGACACCCTTCAGGGCAAACCAGCCAGCCCCCACCTGTGCACCAGGCCTCTATCCTATATAGTAAAAGGGTAATATGCCTCCCAGCACCGGGATCAGCGGAGCCGAGAGGCCACCTGGCACCGGGATCAGCGTGACAGGGGGCAGCGCCTCAACCCCCTGATCGGCCCTGCTCTGTGTGTGACAGGGTGCGGTGCCCCAACCCCTCCCCCCCCACAGGCCCTGCTCTGTGTGTGATGGGGTAGAGCCATAATCTCTCCATTGGCCCTGCCCTGAGTGTGAGAGTGGCGGTGCCCCAAGCCCCTGATCGGCCCTGCTCTGTGGGTGATAGAGGGTGGCGCCCCAACCCCCTGATCTGCACTGCTCTGTGTATGACAGGGGGCAGTGCCCCAACTCCCCTTTCGGCCCTACTCTGTGAGTGATGGGGGTAGCTCCTCAACCCCATGATGGGCCCTGATCTCTGCGTGATAGGGGGGAGCTCCCAAACCCCCTGATGGGCCTGCTCTGTGTGTGACAGGGGGTGGCGCCCCAACCCCCTGATTGGCCCTGCTCTGTGCGTGATAGGGGGTGGCGCCGCAATCTCCCCATCAACCCTGCCTTGAGTGTGATGGGGGCGGTGCCCCAACCCCCCAATAGGCCCTACCCTGAACGTGACTGAGGGTGGCATCGCAACCTCCTGATCTGCCCTGCTCTGTGCATGACAGGGGGCGGCGCCCCAACTCCCCAATTGGCCCTGCTCTGAGCCCAACCAGGGGCTGCACCTAGCGATTGGGCCTGCCCTCTGCCACCCTTGAGCAGGCCTAAGCCAGCAGGTCATTATCTCCTGAGGGGTCCCACACTGCAAGAGGGCACAGGCCGGGCTGAGGGACCCCCCTCCCCCTTGAGTGCACAAATTTTTGTGCACCAGGCCTCTAGTATTGTATAAATAGAATCATACAATATATATAGGCTTTTTAGATTGGGGGCCCCCAATATAAAGCCCAAAGGCTATATATTAGTGTTTATCAATAATCTATTCCTTTTTATTGTGGAGGAGTATTGCAAATGTACTACAGTTTATTTAACCATTCACTAATTGGATGTTATCTGGATTATTCCCAGTTGAGGCTATTATGAATAAAGATACTATAAACAGGTTTTGTGTACAAGTTTTTGCATAAACAGAAGTCTTTATTTATCAGAGATAAACGCCCAGGACTACAATGGGTGGGTTGTATGTTAGTTGCATGTTTAGTTTTCTAAGAAACTGACAGCTGTTAGAGGTGAGGGGAGTTGGAGGACTGGATGAAAGAAAGTGACAGGATTAACCAAAAACAATATACATAACACATAGACACAAACAACAGTGTGGTGGTAGCCAGTTGGAAAGGGGAGTTTGGGGGTAGGTGGGGGAGGGCAATGGTGGGGGGAATGGGGACAAAAGAGACTTTGCTTTGGGCAATCGGCACATGGTGCAGTGCGCAGATGATGCTTTATTGAGATGTATACTTGAAATTTGTATGGTTTTGTGAACTAATGTCACCCTAATAAATTTTCAAAAATAAACTGAAAAAGCTCTTTTCCAGAGTGGCCATGCCATTTGACATTTTTATCAGCGATAGATCCAGTTTATCTATACCCTTGCCAGCATTTGATGCTATAGCTATCTTTCATTTCATCCATTCCTTATAGATGTGTAGTGATCTTATTTTAATTTGCATTTCTCTGTTGGCCAGTGATGTTAAAAATCTTTTCATGTGCTCATTTGCTATATATATATATATATATATATATATATATATATATATATATCCTCTTCAGTGCAATGTCTGTTCATGTCTTTGGATCATTCTTTTTTAAAAAATATATTTTTATTGATTTCAGAGAAGAAAGGAGAGAGAGAGAAAATCAATGATGAAAGATAATTATTGATTAGCTGCCTCCTGCACACCCACTTCTGGGGATGGAGCCTGCAACCAGGGCACGTGCCCTTGACGCGAATTAAACCTGGGACCCTTCAGTTATCAGGCTGATGCTCTATCCACTGAGCAAAACTAGCTAGGGCTCATTTTCTAATTGGATTGTTTGTGTGTTTACTGTTGACTTTGGATAGTTTTTGAAAATATATTTTAGGTACTATTCCTATATCACATATGTGATTTGCTAATATACACTCCAGGACTATAGTTTGTATTTTCATCCTCTTAACAAGGTCTTTCACAGGGCAGAAGTTTTAATTTTGAAGAAATCCAGTTTATAAATATTTCCTTATATGGACTGTGTTTTTCGTGACAAATCTAAGAATTCTTGGCCTAAAGTTAGATCCTTAAGATTTTTCCACTTAAATTTTTTTGTGGTTTTATACTTTAAATTGAAGTTGTGATACATTTTGAGTTAATTTTCATATAAAGTGTGAGACCTATGTTTAGGTTTATTTAATTATTTAGCCTATAGATGTAAAATTACTCCAGCACCATTTGTTGAAAAGGTTAACTTTTTTTCACTTAAGTGCATTTGTACTTTTATAAAAAAACTAGAGGCCAGACGCACAAAATTCATGTGTGAGTATGGTCCCTAGGCCTGGCCTGCGATCAGGGCCATCTTCCCCAGCAGCCTGCAGCTGTCCCTGCCCCCTGCCGCCACCCACCCCTGGTTCCCCGTTCGTCATTGGGTGATTGAAGCCTGCTGGTTGGGGAAAGGGACCGAGAGGCGGTCAGGGGCCTCATAGTGACTGGTTGAGCGGTCTTCTGGTCATTCCACAGTTAGGGTCAATTTGCATATTACCCTTTTATTATATAGACTAGAGGCCCAGTGCATGGATGGGGTCTGGCTGACCTGCCCTGATAGGGGTCCTGGATCAGGGTGGTAGTCCCTGCTGGAGGGTGGGGCTGACCAGGGTGAGGGGCCTTGGGTGGTTTGCCAGCCAGCCACGCCCCCTATTGGGGTGAGGGTCCTGGCTGGGGGGTGGGGCTGACCTGGGCGAGGGGCTGCAGGTGGTTTGCAGATTGACCATGCCACTGATTGGGGTCCCTGCTGGGGGGCGGGGCTGGCCGGGGTAAGGGGCTGTGGGTAGTTCTGGTCTTTGGTTGTTCTGGTCATTCCACTGTTTTGGTAGCTGGGTTTTTATTATATAGGATGAGTTAGACATATTTTTTTTAGTCTATTTCTGGGTCTATTGGGTTCTACCGATCTATGTCCCTATCTCTCTGTCGATACTACAAAGTCTTGATTAGCATAACTACATTAAAGCCTTGAGATCAGATAGTCTGATTCTTCCCATTTTGTTCTTCAAAATTTCTTTTAGCTATTCTATTTTGACTTTTTATATACATATTAGAATGATCTTGTCTGTATCTACAAAAGTTCTTGCTGGGATTTTGATAATAAATGTTATATCAAACCTATTTATCAATTTGGGAAGAATAGACATCTTTACTATTCTGAGTATTCTAATCCATGAACACATGGTGGAATGTACACACTTTCTTAGATTTACACCTAAGTATTTCTCATTATTAGAACAATTGTAAATGGTATTGCGTTTTTTAACTTTATTTTTATTGTTGACACTATTACAGATATCCCTATCTCCCCTGCTTTGTCTGCCTCCACCCAATCCCCACTCCTCCCTCTCACTTGCCATTACCACACTGTTGTCTGTGTCTATTCACTGATAGGGTTCAGGAATCTGGAGAAGGGCTGCATATAAGTGAATAAACTAGACAAGAAATATAAATTTGGAAGGCATGGGGGACCCAGGAAAGGTTTAGCTCTAGTGACTAAGCTCTTCAAATCTCTGGACCCATGGTTTTTTATTCACACATTTTGCCCTTTAGCAAAGAAGATATATATATCAAAGGTAAGGTTTGGTAAAAAGTCAGGTTAGGGGAATTGCCTTTGGCTGTTCCAGCAGCAGGTAATAACATGCAGATTTTCAGCCCCACTGAAAATGTTCATTCAACGTTTTGAGGACTTCTCATATTTATTATGACCTGCTGGACTTAGCCTCTAGAATTTATGCATAAATATTCTTTGGCTAATCCATTGTATTTTTTAATTTTGATGTCCATATGTTTTTTGTAGTATATAGAAATAACATTTATTTTTTTGTATTGAACTTGAATATGCAACCTTACTGAACTCACTAGGATTTTTTTTATTTGTGGGGTTTTCTATTTAGACCAGCGGTTCTCAACCTGTGGGTCATGACCCCTTTGGGGGTCGAGTGACCCTTTCACAGGGGTCACCTAAATACATCCTGCATATCAGATATTTACATTACAATTCATAACAGTAGCAAAATTACAGTTATAAAATTATTTTATGGTTGGGGGGTCACCACAACATGAGGAACTGTATTAAAGGGTTGCAGGATTAGGAAGGTTGAGAGCCACTGATCTAGACAATAATGTGATCTGCAAACAGGGTTGGTTGTATTTCTTCTTTTCTACTATGTATTCCTTTTACTTCCTTCTCTTGCACTTTTGCATATCTAGACCTTCTAGCATTGTGCTGAATAAGAATTATGAGTTAAAATATTTACTTTATTCCCAGTGTTAGGAGAAAAGTATTCAGTTATGCACCATTAAGTATAGTATTAGCTGTAGGTTTTTTGTTATTGTTAAGTTGAGAAAGTTTCTCCTCTCTTTTTATTTTTCTAAGAGACTTTTAATCATAAATATACATTGAATTTTATCAAATGCTTTTTCCATCTTGATTGATATGATCATACGAATTTTCTTCTTTAGTCTGTTAATATGGTGGATCAGAAATTGGTTTATTTGGAACATTGAACCAGCCTTGCATCACTGGTTGCATCTCTGGTTTTTGATGAGAAATCTCCTGTTAGTTGAATTGTTTATTCCTTATAGGTAAAGCGTCTTTGTTCTCTGTTGTTTTCCATATGCTTTCTTAGTTTTTGTTTTCAGCAGTTTAATCTGTAGAATTATGTATTTTGCTAAATTTGGAAAGTTTTTAGCCATTGTTTCTCTTAGTACTTTTTTTTAGCCTCATCTTCTTTTTATTCTCCTTTTGGGACTCTGATAACAGGAATGTTATGGTCTTAAAAAAATAGTTTCAAGTGTCTCCGTGGCTCTGTTCAATTTTTTTTCACTCTACTTTATCTCTGTTGTTCATATTATGTGCTTTCTATTATTTTAACTACCAATTCATTTATTCTTTCCTTTGTCTCCCTCATTTTGCTATTGAGCTCATCCTATTGAGCTTTTTCTTTCAGTTTTTATATTATTAATTTCTAAAGTTTCTATTAGATTCTTCCTTACATTTTATGTTTTTTTATTAACTGATACTTTCTATTTTATTTACTCAGACTTTATTTTTTTATTTTTTCATGTTTCAAACATATTCATGATTGTCCAATGAAGCATTTTTATTAGGGTTGCTTCAGAATCTTTGTCAGATAATTCTAACATTTCTGTCATCTCAATATTGATATATTTTAATAATCTGCTTTTATTCATCTCAATATTCCTGGTTCTTGGTATGGGTGAGTTTTAAAATTGAAATCTGTATACTTTGTGTAATATGTTTTGAGACTCCAATATTATTTAAATTTTCTTTAGTTGCTCTAGTTACATTTTTTCTAACACTGCTCTGTAATGGGACAGGTGGGTGCCACCTTACTACTGTCAGATTAAGGTGATAGTCTAGATGCCCCACTTGGTTTCTTTTAACACTAAATGAAGGGGTTCTTACTTGGTTTTCACTGTCACCCTGGAGTTGGCTCATTGCCAGCGTTGTTGATGAAAATCCAGGCTCCCTACCTGATCTTCTTTGATACCACCACAGCAGGTGTGTTGGGCAGCTCATTACATCTTACTAGGGTAGAAATGTAGGCTTTGATGTCAGTCGAGGTGGGGCCAGTTTTCTCAGTGGTATTTGTTTAGAGTACAGTGGTTATTGCTTAATAGTTTTCCATTTAAGCTGGTCCTTTGGCTAGAGAGAGCAGGCTTTTGGTGGAGAAGAGGGATACTTTTTTTTTTTTTTAATCTGTGCCATTCGGTTTTAATGTATTGCTGGTTTCTTTAGCTCCAACTCAGGATATATGAAACAAAGATAATATCCAGGGTTCTCAGCACTATGTTTTTCTTTGTATCCTGAGATAACTAACCAGCCTGTCTTCTTCTCTCTACTTTTTGAAGACTTCTTATACTTGTTTTATATGTAATTAATGTCTAAGGTTTTTAGTTGTACTTAATGGGAAAAGTAGGGAAAAGCATATCTACTCCATATTTCTGGATATGGAATTGACCCAGTGATTTTACTTCTTGGTAGTTGCTTAAGATAAATGAAAAGTCTACACAAAGACTTGTTCATGAATCTTCATAACAGTTTTATTCATTAGAAGCAACAAAAACCTGGAACCTACCAAATGTCCACCAACATGAAAGAATAAATTGTGATATATTGAATATTATTTAGAAATTAAAAGATTTGCCTAGTAAAATCAAATGTGAAAAAGTTCAGGGAAAGAGGAACATTTACTCAAACTGGTGGAAATATAAATTGTTATAATTGCTTGGGAAACAAATGTAATAAAGTTAAATTTGAGTAAAATTTAAAACATACATTTTCACTTCTAGATGCCCTAGAAAGTCTCTTGTAAATTATATATATATATATATATATATATATATATATATATATATATATATAATGAGTTGTGTACAAGGATCCTTAACATAGTACTATAACAGACAGAAACTGGAAAACATCTAAAATTTCCATCAATAACAGATTAGATAAATCATAGTATTTCAAGTAATTATACCTAATTATTTTATGAATTGAAGTAAAAAACTTATCATTGAGTGAAAAAACCTTGCAATTATATATACAAATCAAACTAGTTACATAAATTTTAAATCACATGAAATAATTATATAACTACCAGAGGCCTGGTGCATAATATTTGTGCATGGGGGTGTGTGTGTCCCTCAGCCCAGCCTGCACCCTCTCCAATCTGGGACCCCTCGAGGGATGTCTAACATCCCTCTCACAATCCAGGACTGCTAGCTCCCAACCGCTCGCCTGCCTGCCTGCCTGATTGCCCCTAACTGCTTCTCCGTGCCAGCCTGATCACCCCCTAACCACTCCCCTGCCAGCGTGATTTATGCCTAACTGCTCCCCTGCCAGCCCGATTGCCTCTAACTGCCCTCCCTTGCCAGCCTGGTTGCCCCTAACTGTCTTCCTCTGCAGTCCCGGTTGCCCCCTACTGCCCTTCCCTGCAGGCCTGATTGTCCACAACTGCCCTCCCCTGCCAGCCATCTTGTGGCGGCCATCTTGTGTCCACATGGGGGCAGCCATCTTGTACAATGGAGTGATGGTCAATTTGCATATTACCTCTTTATTAGATAGGATTTTTATGGACATAAATGTATGTACACCTGAAATGTACATAAGTGACTGCCTCTACTCTAAGAGGAACAGTATAAAGGAACTTAAACACAACGGATCTCTTCTTTTAAAAATAGCTCATGTTTCACATTTATAGACATTTTCCATGTTATTCTCTTTAATTTGTTTTTACTTTTCTTAATTAAAAAGGGAAAGATTTAAGACATTATAGGTAGACATGGCTTTCCAAAAGGAGGAAAGTACATGTGCAAAAATAATGAGGTATGCTTGGGAAACTGTAACAAGTTTGTTAAGACTGGGTGAAGTTCACGTAAGCCTTAAGTCACAGATAGAGGGCAGATCATGAAAGGCCTTGTACATCAGAGAGAAAAGTAAATTTTTCTTGAAAGCAATGGGGTACCAATGAAAGCTTTGAAAATGGGAATTACATGAATGCACACAAATAATATATGTATATTTAAGTACTGTGGTTTAGGGGTTTGGAAAGGGAAGAGACTCAAAGGGAAGAGGCAACCCAAACAATGTATTTTCACAAATGACAGTAAATGCTAAAAGTAAAATCTTGTTGGCCTTCAGGCTCTTTGAGGGCCAGAAACCTGTAATTTCCATGATATGTGCCCCAGAACAGAGTAATTGGATGATTGGATACTTAGTAGTTATAGTGGCTGGTTGTTGGGAGAGTTCATGGTTGTTCTCTTACTGTGGGAAATTCTATTTGAGAGACATGCTTTTCTTGGTTTAGATACATGTAGTATAAGTCTGGATTTTCTACTTGCTGTCTGACAGCTTCAGTGTCTACCTTGTTGACTGAATTTATTCTGACCAATTCAGTTAAAAAGACAATTCCTTACATTACAACATCTGGCAGGTCATTTATTGAATTTATATTTTGACAGATACTTGAGCCAAATTGGCAATCACAATAGTCTATCTTGGTTACACAAATTGAAAAAGCATTCACTAGATAAGCACTAAGAAACAATGTGTTGTTTCATTTATATCTAGAAAGATGTAGAAGTTCATCTCTGAATGTGGGCCAAGCAATTCCAAATCCCACTCTATTATTATTCATACTACATTTGCCCCATATAACTCTAAGATTTTTAACTTACCCTTCAAACTAGAAGAAAATATCACTTAGTTAAATTTATAATTGAGTGCTACAAGTGTGTGGAGTGGGTATGGTTAGGTTACACTGCGGTAAGTTTCAAATAATACAGGCGTATTGTGGAAATAGTGTGGGTTCATTTACAAACCACCACAATAAAGTGAGTCATAATCTTTTTGCTGGTGAGAGAGTCTTATCTTCAATTTGTAAAATATTCAACATCTGTGAAGCACAATAAAGTAAATAGGCATGCTTGTATTTGAAAACTTAGTTTATTGATACTATCAGCTGATCAATTAATATTTGTCCAGTTTGAGGCTAAGCTCTAAAAATTACCATGTAAAATCTGAGACACAGTCCCTGTTTCTGTCACTTAATTGCTTGATATATGGGGTGTAGGAAAATGTATATGCACAGACGTTGAATAATTATAAGGGCAGTGTTTATTAAAATACATTTCATTTTCAAAATTGAGCTATCAGCAGTTAAAGTGTGTATACATTTGTTTGGAAACTTTATATTTAAAAATGGAATAATTTTTCTTAATTTGCAAGATTAACTTGTAATTTAATTTACATGCATATATGTGTATATGTGTATGCATGCATAGATCTCTATCTACACAAATGTATATCTATATGCGTATGTGTGCATATATGTGCATATAACATATGTAGAATATATGTATATGTATGATGTATGATATGTATATATGCGTGTATATATACATATATATATATATATGTATATATATATATTTGCCTGATACATAGGATTCACTTAATTAATATTCTTTTCTCCTTCCCACCTTCAATGAAAATGTGGCAGACATGTGAAGAGACAGAACTGAAACAACCAAACATATGATTTCTCTGTGCAGAGAAAATTTTAAAGTACAGATTAAAATTTTAAAAGTCACAATCTACCCATTCAGATATAGTTATTTTAATAATTTAGTGTGTCTTTTGTTTTTTACATTAAACAGAATGCGTGTCTATCTTTGTATGTACATGTGGGATAGATCATATTGTGCATACTATTTTATTGCTTGCTTTGTTGTACTTAATTATCTATTGTTCATACCTTTTACTATCATTAGGTATTCTTTCTCAATGGATAAATCATTTATCTTTCTCCATACACCTTTTGCATAATGTTTTGTATTCCATTGTTTGACAGTATGAATATACTTTTATCACTTTTTAACGTTCCCTTCATGTAACTACCATTCATTTTGCTTTGGCTTTACTAAATTAACTTTCCTAAGGAAGGAAAATAATCTATAATAATAAAACTGTAATATGCTAATTAGACCGGACGGCCAAAAGACCTTCTGGATGACCTTCCAGATGACCTTCTGGACTAAGCCAGGGTTGTGAGGGCTGAAGCAAGCCGCTGCAGCTGTGAGGGCCAAGCCTCTTGCGCGAATTTCGTGCATTGGGCCTCTAGTTCTACTATTATTATGTACTTCTCTAATACTGAATCTCCATATTTCATTTAACTTATGGAGTGACTCTGGCCACATTCAGGAAGTTAGTCTTTAATATTAATAATACACATAGAGTATTTAATAGTAATAAATAATACCTACTGTTGAGTACCTACTATGTGCCAGGTACTACCCTAAGTATTTTACATAGATTTAATCCTTGCAACCTTACTACACTTACTATTTGTATACACATTTTAAAGATGAGGAAACAAATTATGAAGTTAAATAACTTACACAAGGTCACATAGCTAGTAAACAGGATGTAAGTAAGGATTGCAACGTTGGCAACCTGTAATCTTAACTACTCCATGATATCAAATTATGCCTAACTCATTGAAAAAGTTAGTGCAGAGGTATGCAATGGAGAGCTAACAGGTTCCACAATTCTTCCATTTCTCCCTTCCTTCAGAGCTACACAAATTACACCTTTAAGCACTTTCCATGTTGCAATCATGTTTTCAAATGATAGCAAAGTCCAGATGACTTTCTAATTCCACTGTGGTGTGTGCATGTTTGTGTTGTGTCTGTATGTGGCTCCTCTCAGCTATGACATTCTTTGATTCTAAGAGAGCAACTAGAGCCTAGATTCTTTAGATCAACATTCTTGTTTTACAGCTGAAGCAACTCCTGGAAAGATGTCTAAAAATGGAGGGGTTTTAAATCATTTCCCATTCTTGCACAGGATAATTTCAATATTGCTTCATTTTTTTTTTTTTTTTTTTTTTACAATTGGTTTGTCATGACACAGTTCCTAAGGCTGCAACTTAAGTAATTTTGCTCGTCCCTCTCAGCTGGCTACCCTTTCCCACAACTCATCTCTTTCAGTAAATTATCTGTCAATGAGTGCATATGAATACATCAATTCACTGGGGGAGATCACTGTTTAAAGTTATACTGTGGTTACTCTTTTTGTCAAGACAGAATCCAGTAATGAGAATAGTCACTGGCAAGTTAATGTTTTAGAAATTTGTTGGGGGGGGAGGGTTGAATATTATTGTGTTAAAGAGGCTCCATCTGCAATATGTTTAAAGACCCAGCTGTCAACCATAGCAAAGACAAAGGCAAGCTTGAAAGAGGTGAATGCATTTGGGCCTGAGTGATTCCACCAGGGAATAAGCAGCTCATATTGGAACTCCTTCTAGCCACATCCCTGAAGAAAAAGCATGTTTATAAATATTATCCTGGTATTTCAGGAGGATACAATCATATTGACTACCAAAGTTAGTCTGACCCACCTCAGAACAAGGGACTCACACAGGCTGAAAGTGAAGGGATGGAAAAATGTCTTTCAGGCAAATGGAAAAGAAAAAAAAAAGCTGGGGTAGCAATACTTATTTCTGACAAAATACACCTCAAAATGAAGGCCATAACAAGAGATAAGGAAGGCCACTTCATAATACTAAAGGGATCGATACAACAAGGGGATATAACCCTGATAAACATATATGCACCCAATGCAGGAGCACCCAAATACATAAAACACCTGGAAGATATAAAGGGAGAGATCGACAACAATACAGTCATAGTAGGGGACTTTAATACACCACTGACATCACTGGATAAATCCTCTAGACAAAAAATCGGCGAAGAAACAGCAATCCTAAATGACTCACTAGATCAGATGGACTTAATTGACATCTTCAGAACATTTTATCCAAAAGCCACGGAATATATGTTCTTCTCAAGTGCACATGGGATATTTTCAAAAATAGACCACATATTGGGTCACAAGAAAATTCTCTCCAAATTCAAGAAGATTGAAATCATATCAAGTATCTTCTCAGACCACAATGGCAAAATATTAGAAATTAACTACAATAAAAACAATCCAAAAAATTCAAACACTTGGAAGCTGAATAGCATGCTATTAAACAATGATTGGGTTACCAAAGAGATCAAAGAAGAAATTGAAAACATCCTGGAAACTAATGACAATAAAAACACAACGATCCAAAATCTATGGGATACAATGAAAGCAGTCCTGAGAGGGAAGTTTATAGCTCTACATCTTACCTCAAAAAAAAAAAAAAAAGAAAAAGAAAGAAAAAATGGTAGTAAATCATCTAACTCTACAACTTAAAGAATTGTAAAGAGAGCAACAAGAAAAGCCCAGAGTGAGTAGAAGGAAGGAGATAATAAAGATCAGAGCAGATAAATGACATAGAGACCAAAAAAAAAAAAAAGAAGAAACAAAAATACAATACAAAAGATCAATGAAACCGAGACCTGGTTCTTTGAAAGGATAAACAGATTGATGAACCTCTAGCCAGGCTCACCAAGAAGCAGAGAGAGGACCCAAATAAACAAAATAAAAAATGAACTAGGCAAAATAACAAAAGACTCCACAGAAATACAAAGGATTGTTAAAAAATACTATGGACAACTCTACTCCAATAAACTAGACAACATGGAGGAAATGGACATATTCCTAGAAAAATACAACCTTCCAAAACTCAATCAGGAAGAATCTAAAAATCTCAATAGGCCAATAACTATGGAAGAAATTGAAGCAGTCATCAAAAAGTGTCCAGCAAACAAAAGCCCAGGGCCAGACGGCTTCACAGGGGAGTTTTACCAAACATTCAAGGAAGAGCTAAAACCTACCGTCCTCAGACTATTCCAAAAACTTCAAGATGAAAGAACACTTCCAAGCTCATTCTTTGAAGCCAGCATAACCCTAATACCAAAACCAGATAAAGACAACACAATGAAAGAGAATTACAGGCCAATATCCCTCATGAACATGGATGCTAAAATCCTCAACAAAATTCTAGCAAATTGGTTCCAGCAGTACATCCGAAAGATCATACATCATGACCAAGTAGGATTTATTCTGTGGATCCAAGGATGGTACAATATCTGCAAATCAATAAATGTGATACATAACATAATCAAATGAGAGATAAAAAACCACATAGTCATATCAATTGATGCAGAAAAAGCATTTGACAAAATCTAACACCCTTTCTTGATAAAAACTCTCAGCAAGGTGGGAATAGAAAGATCATACCTCAACATAATAAAAGTCACATATGACAAACCCACAGCCAACATCATAGTCAATGGGAAAAAAACTAAAAAACATTTCCCCTAAGAACAGGAAGAAGACAGGAATGCCCACTATCACCACTCCTGTTCGACATAGTACTGGAAGTACTACCCATTGCAATTAGACACGAAGAAATAAAAGGCATCCAAATTGGAAAAGAAGAAGTAAAACTGCCCTTATTCACAGATGATATGATACTGTACATAGAAAACCCTAAAGACTCCATCAAAAAATTATTAGAATTAATAAATGTATTTTGCAATGTAGCAGGACACAAAATTAATGCCAAGAAATCTAGGGCATTTCTATACATCAACAGTGAACTTGCAGAAAGAGAGACTAAAAAAGCAATCCCATTTACCATTGCACCAAAAAAATTAAGATACCAGGAATATACTTAACTAAGGAGGTAAAAGACCTATATATGGAAAACTACAGGACACTGAAAAAAGAGATGGAGGAAGACATAAACAGATGGGAGAACATACCGTGTTTATGGATTAGTAGAATCGACATCATCAAAATGTCCATACTACCCAAAGCAATCTATAGATTCAATGCACTCCTCATTAAAATACCAATGGCATAATTCACAGACCTAGAACGAACTCTCCAAAAATTCATCTGGAATAAAATAGACTCCGAATAGCTGCAG
The DNA here is from genome assembly GCF_964212035.1 of Myotis nattereri. Lineage (NCBI taxonomy): Eukaryota > Metazoa > Chordata > Mammalia > Chiroptera > Vespertilionidae > Myotis > Myotis nattereri. The sequence goes on along the minus strand of NC_138078.1, from coordinate 112,821,902 downwards.
CAATCCTGAGAAACAAGAACAAAGTAGGTGGGATCTCAATACCAGATATCAAGCTATATTACAAAGCCATTGTTTTCAAAACAGCCTGGTACTGACACAAGAACAGACATATAGACCAATAGTACAGAACAGAGAACCCAGAAATAAATTAAAGCCATTATGCTCAATTAATATTTGACAAAGTAGGCAAGAGCATACAATGGATTAAAGACAGTCTTCAATAAATGGTGTTGGGAGAATTGGACATATACATGCACAAAAATGAAACTAGGCCACCAACTTACACCATACACAAAAATAAACTCAAAATGGATAAAGGACTTAAACATAAGATGGGAAACCATAAAAATCTTAGAAGTATTCTTAGGCAGCAAAATCTCATACATATATCATAGCAATATGTTTACCAATACATCTCCTAGGACAATGGACACTAAGGAGAAAATAAATTATACTACATCAAAATAAATATAAAAGCTTCTGCACAGCAAAAGAAACCATCAACAAAATAATAAGAAAACCCACTGCAAGGGAGAACATATTTGCCAATGTTACATTTGAATTCTTAATGACTTTCTTGTTTATAGCTGCCCTCTCCATATTTTTGTCCAGTTGTGGTGGAGCATCGATTAGGCCACCATCGATCACTTGCATCTTGGTATACATGCATTTTTTAGAAACAATAGAACAGAAAAGAAACATTTATTGAGTGGAAGGAGTGCAACCTAGGAGGAATTTACTAGGAATGAATTTTGAGATATGGCAGCCAGGAAGCAAGAATGTAATGAAAGTAGGGCTAGATGCCTAGTGAAGGAATGTACATTTGTCATTTTCTCTTTCACTATTTCTTAATTCTTGTCTTCTCTCTCTCTCTCTCTCTCTCTCTCTCTCTCTCTCTCTCTCTCACACACACACACCCACACACACACACACACACACACAGTTTCAAAAATGTCTATCTGTGGAGGAGAATATATTTATATTTTACATTGGGGTGCCTGAATCTCTAATTTTATTCTATAGCAAAATTCCCTGCCCTCTATGGGCAGTAGATAGTAGGAGCTAATATGATACTATCACCAATGTTGACATGGTGGCTAATGAGAACATAGCTTCTGTTGTGCATGGAACATAGCTACATGTTGTTATAACATCTTTACTGCCTTCACAGGAAAAGAAATTATTTTAGTGGTGGCAATTTCATTAATAGGACTTTTGGCTGCTTCAAACCACCTCCAAAACTGCCTAGGTATAATATTCAACCTAGTAGAGTATATTGTTTTAAATTCTGAAGAGCTTAGAAACAATTTGGGGGGGAAGAGAGAAGTAGAATTTATAACTCTCTATTGATACCATCTCTCAGCTATGAGACATTAAAATCTCCAATCATGCTTGTGCCTCATTATGTAGGAAGATGGCAGGTTTATTGAGATATCTCTGGTATTACAAAATAGAAAGAAAAAATATACAACATACCTGACAAACAGGTTGCCACCTCCCATTTTCACACCAATGGTACACAATGCTTATCAGTCATGACATTCTATTTTTTTTAACCCTTGAACCCAGAGAAGGCCTCAGAATTCTAATACTACAAAACAGATAGGCAGTATAGATAGAACAAAGTTGTCCCTTGGGATGAAATCTATGCCATTTCTAGTCCAGATGGTCTCTGGAAACTCTTTCAGTTGTTCTCTGGCAATTGCTTTTCAACTTAAGGGTTGGAGCGCATAAACATCATTTCACAACCAAAAAAGGCAAAGACCTGGAAAAAAGGAAAAAAGAAGAGAACTTCTCCAGGGATGCAGAGAAAATGAATGAGGGAGCTCATTGCATATAACAAACAGGCAGCTTCCCAAGTTGTGGGATCTGCTTACCATAAGATCCTATAATGACTGTAATTAGCAACACTCCTTTGAGTTGAGTTGTGGAAAACCCTAGGGGAAAAAATTTTTTAAAGATGGTGGAGATTGAGTAATTGTGTTTTCCCATCAGATAAGCTCTATGAGACAAAGAGCAGAAAGAGAAAGAATGATCTTGAACAAAAAAGAGAATTTACTCACCTAATAGTGTTGTTTGTAATGTGTCATCACATATACTAAGATGACTCATTTTAACTAAAGATTCTCATCTCTAAGGAAACCCCAAACTCTTTTAACAAATCAGGCTTGGAGGGACAATTTAATTTTGGAATGGATCTACACATATACATGTATTCACCAGTTCAAAGTAATCTAGGCAAAATCATGTCCTCAATGAAAAGAGAAAAATCTTTGAGAGGGTTTACAAAAAGACAGCTGCATTTGGAGTATACAGAGTGTTTATGTATATATGAACATTCTTCTCAACTATTTACCAATCCCACATTTCAGATTACATGGTGGGTCCAGGTATCTAGGCCTGAGGGGACACATAAACTTTTCAAAAATAAGTTTAACTGTCTTAATATGACTTAAAAATAAAAAGAAAGTAAAATGATACCAAACACAAAGTAAATAACAGTGGCATTCAACTAAAGCAAATGAATGTGTTTATTCAACAAATATTTTATCACCTACTTTGTGCTCAACAATAATTTAGACTGGGATTATAGCAGCTAACCAGAGAGACAATGCCTCTGCTCTCTAGAATGCATAAAAATGTGGTGATAGATTAAATAGGAAAGAGGAAGGAGCTACATTAGATTGAGTTGTCAGAGTATATTTACATGAGAAGGTGGCATTTAAGCTTGGACTGAAATGGAAACCAGGAACCAGTTCTGTGAAGATATGAGGAAGAGGGTTACAGGCAGAGGGAAGGCAAAATGCAAAACCTATGTGGTTGTAATCTCCTGGGGCATTTGAAAAATGTAAGGAAGGCCATTGTAGTTGAAGTGTAGTAAGTGGGGTAGAGTGTTATAAAATAGGCTTTAAGAAATAGCCAGAAATTAGATTTGTAGGGCCTTAAGTGATATGAACATTTATTTTATTCTATGTACAATGCTAATTGGAAGCCATTAGTATGGTTTGAGTAGGAGTGTGCTATATGAATTACATTTCTAAGATATTACTTTTTACCCTCTAGAGATCAGAATATTGGTAGTGAAACATGGAAACAGAGAGAACATTTAGAACTCAGTTGCAGTAGTCTAAGAGAAAAGATGGTGGAATGGATGAGATGGTAGACATTAAGATAAATGGTCAGACTCAATTTATCTTCTAGAGTAGAGTAGGAAGGACTTGCTGGTGCATTAGATGGTGAGGTGTGTGATGGGAGAGAGAAACCAACAATAATGTTTAGGTTTTTCTTCAGCTAATGATGATGTTTACTTATATGGGGAAGACTGAGGACTTTTTTTGGAAGAGAGGGAAATTAAGTGTTCAGTTTGTGAAATGTTAAATTTTAAGTGCCTGTTTAAAACTATTGTTGGATTTGAACACAAACCATTGTCCATATGTTATGCCCAGAGCTCGGGGTCCCCAATAATCCACCACCAGGGAGCCTCCTCCGATGCAAAAGCAACGAGTCTTTATTGATCAATTCTAGAATTGGCTCCCAGCCTCTATCCGGCACAGCGGTGAGGCGAGAGAGCGTGTCCCAGGAGAACAAAGGTTATATAGGGCTAGCTATTTGGGGTGGGCTTTAGGGGTGGCGTGAGTTACAGAGATTGGTCAGGGTTTTACAGCATAAGGGTCAGGAAGTGACCATCACATTCTGAAGGTTGGAGCCGTCCTCCACTATAGCCTTATTAGGACCTTAGCTACATTTCTGGAGCTTCATTGGTCCACTCAGGTGGGTGGTTCGGAGAGTTAGGACAATACCAGCATTCTTGTGGTCAGTCTCGGGGGGTGGGAGGCGGCTTGGGCTGAGGGCCCAGCCTTGCAAGACAAGATAGAGGAGAGGGAGAAGAGCATGTCTCTGCCTCGTCCTTGAAGAGGGAGGAGGGTGCATTTCTGCTTAGTTCTGCTTAGTTCTTTCAAGTTCCGTTCTGTCCCTTCACATATCTCCCTCACCGCCCCCCCCCCCCGCCCCCAGACATTTTTTGGACTACTATGTTGGATTACTTCAGTAAGTATCATTCTTACATACTCAAAATCTTGGATTTTCAAAAGTTCAATATCTGGAAATTTAACATCCTTCCTGATAATATGACTATGATTTTAAAAGTCAAATTCAGATCTTATAAGGGACATGGATTTGTCAAGGGAAAAAGAGATTTATCAAAGTAAACAAAGCAATAACTACTGTATTTATGTAAACTTAACTTTTGTTTCTGGGGTTTCTCAGTTAACTGTTCAGTTTTTAGAAGCCTCTACTCACAAACTATTGACCACCCAACCAACATTTCCTCCCCCTTATCAAAAACCAAATATACATTTACAACTAAAAACTCTGGAGTTGTTGTTGCTTTAGGAAACAGGCTCTTTAGTAGTTCTTATAAATACCCAATAAGTCAAAAAATTAGAATATGTAGTCATATCATGTGTAAATAACATTGGCAGTAGATAATTTCGAAGGTCATACCCTTTATAGTAATAATAATCACTCTCACTGTTTTTACTTACTAACTATTTAGTTTACAATTCACATTTTTTTTTCTTTTTCCTCTCCATGCTCTCTGTGGGACCTTTCATAAAACAATACTTGTTCCAATGAGTATGTTCTGTAAGTCTTCCCAATAAGAATGCTGAAAGTCTTGGGTTATCAAAATAACCAAAGTTCAATTTCTTTAGTATAAATAACATACAGGGTGAAGAAAAAAGTAGGTCTTACTTTCTGTGGTGACTAGTTAGAGAAGAAGAGGAAATAAATGAGTTAATACTGTGCGTGAGTTTTAGACAAGCTCTTCCATTGAATGCTGTATTGTAGGTTTTACGTATTTTTGCTTTAATTAGTGTGAAGCCACGTTAGAAGTTGTTTTAAATCCATGTTGTATCTCATGTACTGATAACCTTGTGAATAACCTAATGTAGTACATCTGGTTCAATTTTTAAATCTATTTTTAAAATTTCTTTATTAAGTTATCACATATGTGTCCTTATCCCCACATTCCCCGCTCTATCCCCCCCACTCATGCCATCACCCCCCTGTTGCCTGTGTCCATTGGTTAGGCCTATATGCTTGCATATAAGTCCTTTGGTTGATTTCTCCCCCTTACCCCCACCCTCCCTTACCTTCCCTCTGAGGTTTGACAGTCTGATCGATGCTTCTCTGTCTCTGGACCTGTTTTTGTTTATCAGTTTGTGTTGTTCATTATATTCCATTAATGAGTGAGATCATGTGATATTTATCTTTCTCTGACTGGCTTATTTCATTTAGCATCATGCTCTCCAGTTCCATCCATGCTGTTGCAAATGGTAAGAATTCCTTCTTTTTTACCACAGCATAGTATTCCATTGTGTAGATGTACCACTGTTTTTTAATCCATTCATCTAGTGATTGGCACTGAGGCTGTTTCCAAATCTTAGCTATGATGAATTGTGCTGCTATGAACATAGGAGTACATATATCCTTTCTGATTGGTGTTTCTAGTTTCTTGGGATATATTCCTAGAAGTGGGATCACTGGGTCAAATGGGAGTTCCATTTTTAGTTTTTTAAGGAAACTCCATATTGTTCTCCACAGTGGCTGCACCATTCTCCATTCCCACCAACAGTGCACGAGTGTTCCTTTTTCTCCCTATCCTCGCCAGCACTTGTCCTTTGTTGATTTGTTGATGATAGCCATTCTGACAGGTGTGAGATGATACCACATTGTCGTTTTGATTTGTGTCTCTCAGATGATTAGTGACTTTGAGCATGTTTTCATATGTCTCTTGGCCTTTCTTCTGTCTTCTTTTGAAAAATGTCTATTTAGGTCTGTTGCCCATTTTTTGATTGGGTTTTTTTTATCTTCCTTTTGTTAAGTTGTATGAGTTCTCTGTAAATGTTAGAAATTAAACCCTTATCAGTGATAACATTTGCAAATATGTTCTCCCATGCAGTGGGCTTTCTTGTTGTTTTGTTGATGGTTTCCTTTGCCGTGCAAAAGCTTTTTATTTTGATGTAAATCTCTTTCTTAAATAGTGCAGCCTTCTCAAAATATACTATGGTTCTCTAGAGAAGCACATGTAAATGTCCCACCTATGAAGACTGAGGTACCTCACTTGGTAAACTTTGGTATAGTAGGCACACCTAATCTTTGGTATAGTAGGCACACCCAATCTTTAAGTGAGAAACCTCTCAGGCTCATATCTTCCCCCAGACTACAGGCAAGGGGAATTATCAGAGAGCTATATCAAGAAAGGTATAAGAATGAAACTATTAACAAGCAATTGACACATGTCTGCAGATAAAAATTGATCATTTCACATTTGGTGTTGGCTTCTGGAGGATGTAATTTTGGGTTAAAAATAAACATTCTGGGACATACATCCTGATCAGAAACATTCATATGCACAGCTGGAAACAGGCACTACAATTTGAAAGTATAATTATGATTTACCATCTCTATTTATAGGGTACAAGCATAGCAAATTCATTGCCTTTAAATGTGAAGATTCAAAAAATGGTGGGCGGAGAAGAAATATTAACTATGAGTAAAATACATACAACATATCAAGAAGTCATTTCTGAATTTAGGGTTTAAAGAAAGCAACATGGGCCCGACCTGTGTGGCTCAGTTGTTGAACATTGGCCTATGAACCAGGAGGTCATGGTTTGATTTCTGATCAGGGCACATGCCCGGGTTGCAAGCTTAATCTCCAGTGTGGGGTGTACAGGAGGCAGCCAATCAATGAGTCTCTCTCAACATTGATGTTTCTATCTCTCTCCCCCTCCCCCTTCCTCTCTGAAATCAATAAAAAAATATTTTTAAAAAAGAAAGCAGCATGGAGGACACTAAAGTACAAATGAAAATGAGACACATAAAGGGAAAAAATGATATTCCTAGGAAAATTAAGAAAATACTCCCTAATCCTCTAAGTCAACTAAACATGTCTGCTGAGATACAAAGCATTAATGGGTAGGTATTTAAAATAAAACAACTGTGGAAATGGAGCAAAGTTTTCCAGCAAATGAATGATTTGCAATGGTAATGAAGCTTCTTTTTCCTGACAAACACTATTACTTAGTTATCATTAAGTGAAGGGTTCTTCCAAATACACATGGACAGGCCTTTGACAGGTGTTGATAGAAAAAGCTATGCAAATAAATAAACAAACGCAGTTCTGTTCCAGAGGAGAGTTAAAATAATTTTAATTTTTCATATTCTTATGTCCTTTATTGAAATATTAATAATAATCAGTTAAAGTAAATTTATTTATTTATTTATTTAAAATATATTTTATTGACTTTTTACAGAGAGGAAGGGAGAGAGATAGAAAGTTAGAAACATCGATGAGAGAGAAACATCAATCAGCTGCCTCCCGCACATCCCCTACTGGGGATATGCCCGCAACCCAGGCACATGCCCCTGACCGGAATCGAACTTGGGACCCTTCAGTCCGCAGGCCGACGCTCTATCCACTGAGCCAAACTGGCTTCGGCATAAAGTAAATTTAAATGATTAACGGAATCAATTTACATTTCAAAATGCCGAAATTGTGTGACTGAGCTATGTGGTGGTTAGCAGATGTTATTGGGATTAGTATTTTGGAACATCCCTGGAGGGGACAGTGCTGTGAATTCTTGTGTTCTGTGTAGGGTTTGTACCAGTCGCCAACCTTTCGGACCTCATAGACCACCAGTGGTCTGTGGACCACGGGTTGGTGACAGATAAAAACTGGAGGGAAAAAATTAATTATGAAGGTATTCAGAATGGATATATAAGAGCTTTTTTATTGTTTTTACTTTGACAAATTGATTTACAAAAAGTCTTTTAGTGCCATCACCAGTACTCTTCCAGGGTCAGAACCTGAGCTTTGAATTCTCCTGTAAAGAGGTAGTTAATTGTGTTTATATTCACAGGAAATGCTAAAAACTGTGTACCTCCCACGCTTTTGAAGGCACAGAGTTTTAGCTCAAAGACAGTTCCCTCTCTTATTAATTACCCCATTTTGTGAACACCCTAGAGGTTTTATTTGAAATGCTCCTTTTCCACACCCACATAAGCACTGTTTCAAGAATTGTATGAAATAAGAAGCTATTGACATAGTCATTTACAGTTAAATACATTTTTAGAGTCTTTCATAATTTGGGTACTTTAAGATAATTTGATGCTTAATTGATATTCAATGTTTGATTGAATGCAGTAGCCTTATGGGAAATGGAGCTCAGCAGAGTTCTATTGGTTGCATTTACTTCTGATGCTTTAGGATCATCATGTTGCTTGGCCTGTGTGGCTCCGTTGTTGAGCATCAACCTATGAACCAAAAGATCGCGGTTCGACTCCTCGTCAGGGCATATGCCTAGGTTGCAGGCTTAATCCCCAGTAGGGGGCATGCAGGAGGCATCTGATCAATGACTCTCTTTCATCACTGAGGTTTCTATCTCTCCCTCGCTCTGAAATCAATAAATTTTTTTTTAAAAAAGATCATCATGTAAGTCAAGAATTAGTGAGAGCAAAGGGAAGTCAATGTTGGCAGAGACTGCTCAGTATATGACTTTAGGCTGCACCTAAGATGATACCTTGTGGTAACTAAAATTTCTGAGATTTCATCCAATAATACCCAGGGCTGTGTATATATCTTACAGGTTACTTTACATGGCAAAATGAACTTTGCCATGATTAAATTACTAATCTGTTGATTTTTAAATAGAGAGATCATCCTGGATTATCTTGGAGTAGATGGGATAGAACAATTTAATCACATGAGCCCTTAAAGACAGAAAAGCAGAAAGGGAAGTGAGAAATATTTGAAGCAACATAGAAAAAGTTTTCCTCACTCTGCATCATTGCTGGCTTTGAAGATAAAAGAATCCATGAACGAAGGAATATAGGTGGATTCTAGAAGATTAGAATAATCTCCAGGTGAGAACCAGCAAAGAAATAGGAACTCAGTCCCATAGCTACATGGAACTGAATTCTGCCAACAATCTGAATGATCCTGGAAACAGATTCCCCCTTAGAGCCTCCACAAAAGCTAATAGCCAACACCTTGATTCTGACCTTGTTAGACACTAAGCAGAATTCGCAGTGAAACCCAACTGGATTCTTGTTCTGGAGAACTGTCATATAATAAATGGTTGTTTTAAGCCACTTTTATGATACTTTGTAACAGCAATGATAGAAAAAAATGAACCCAAAGTCATAAGGTTATGCTAGAAATATACAGACTGCTTATCAATAGTCATGGGATCTACCCCTGTGACTGACTCTTTTCCTTTTGTCTAATATCTGGCAAACCCACTCTATGAATCCCAAACCAAGGAATTCTTATTCCTCTTGATTCTCAGTGATCATTTATATGGATATCAGGTACCCAATTAGCCACCATGTGCTTCAGTTCCTCACCAGGGCTGCTCCTAAACTCTGTTTCTGCTCATCAGTATGAACTATAAGAAATAAAATTGCTTTCCCATACAATATAGACTAACATCTAGAACCTAATAAAAATATCTAGTCCATTTTTCCCTTGGTTTTGAACTTTTTATTTTGAAATGCTTTTAGGATTAAAGAAAAATTGCAAAGGTAGTTTCCTTAAAGATCTATTGAAATGTATTTTGAAGGCTTATTAGGAGTTTGAGGATTGACATATATTATGTTCACATCACATAATCTATTGAACAGTGCTATCAAAAAAACTTTAAGTTGGCCTAGACATGGCTGGATAGGAGAGCACTATTGAACTTTTTTAAGTCAGGATCCATTGCAATAACAGTGGAAAACTCACTAGCAGTTATCTAATGAGAAAGATTATTAAATATTGATCATGAAGGGCAAATAAAAATACTTAAATTGCATAAAATGTATATTAAAAAGAAAAACATATAAAGGATATAAATACACAGACTTAATTTTCTATAAATGTGTGGAAAATCTTATTTTTAAAAAAATCCTCACCTGAGGATATGTTTTTATTTATTTATTTTTTTAAGGAGAAGAAGGATAGAAGGAGGGAGAGAGAGGGGGGGGGAGGGAGAAAAAGAGAAAAGGGGAGAGAGAGAGAAAGAAGCATAGATTGATTGCCTCTGGTATGTGTCATTATTGGGAATCAAACCCCCTAGGTATGTGCCCTCACCAGGTATTGAACTGGTAACCTTTTGGTGTATGGGATGATGCTCCAACCAACTGAGCCAACCAGGGCTGTGTAAAATCTTTTTATGGAAGGGATATAAACTGTTTGCTCATGTTTCTTTAATAGTTTTCAAGTTGCCATTTTGTAATATGTTTCCATCATCTTAGAACACTGAAAAATTTCTCTAACTTCCTTTTGGTTGAATATGGAGACACTGATGTGGAATAAAGGAAAATAGAGGTTACACTTACATATTTCTACACTAACAATGCACATATGACTACTTTTTTTTTCTTCTTAGCTCCAGGAGCCCTGCTGTGTCTGGTGCCTTCCTTGTAGGCAGAGACAAAAAGACATTGACCATGGTCTCTTAATGTAACTTTGCTTTTCATCTTCATGATTGAGAGTAGGAATATATAGGGTGTCCCCCCAAAATGTATACATATTTCAATAGCTGATAGCTGTTAAATGAAAATGAAATCTACACTAATAAAAGACAAAGATTCGAATTGACCGTACCTTTGCTATGCTCATCAGCCAATCAGAAGAGTATGCAAATTAACCCAACAAAGATGGCCGTTAAATTTGCATACTGCAGGCAGATCCTGCTGCACCAGTGGCAGCGTGATCCCCAGCCACTGCCCGCCCCAGCGCGGGATCCGGACCTGCCGTGTGCGGCCGGGGGAGACAGGGCAGGCACCGTGGGATCGGGCGTGCCATCTGCCACCAGGGGTGTGGGCCTAAGCCAGCAGGTGGTTATCTCTTGAGGGGTCCCAGACTATGAGAGGGCACAGGTTGGGCTGAGAGACCCTGCCTCCGCCAGTGCACAAATTTTTGTGCACCGGGCTTCTAGTTTATTTTAATAAACACCATGTATATGTTTTAATAAATGCTGTGTATACATATTTTGGGGAGATAATTCCTATATAAGAGGTAAATAGATTCATTTTGGCTTTGACACTGGAAAATAAAGCAAAAAGGTAGGATCATGGATGTGGAAAGGTGATGGGAGAAGAATATTGGCAATTTTCCAACTTTCACTAGGGAAGAGATGGCTATATCCTTAAAGAGTTGTTTGTTTTAAACCTAGTGGTTTTCATTAAAAAGCTGTCCTGGCTAAAAGATGATCTTGACTAATTTCCAGGAACAAGAGACAACTATTAGCAAATTTAGGGCCAACTAGGGTCCTGTTTACAGTTCTTTTGTGTAGAATAACCATTTGTATAAACTTTACTGAGATACTATATAGCTTCTTCTTAAGGTGTCTTATTCTGTGAAAATATTGATTAAGGTTGAATATACCTCAGCAAGTGGAAGTATGCAATTTATTTGTATCAGTAAAATCCATGTTTTTTAAATTCAAACAAACACATCACTATATTAGGTGTAGATGTAAATAGGACTACAAGAATGCATCTCTCAATAGCTTTGTCTTGCTTATTGATTTTTTCTTTCAAGTTCTACCTTGATCTGGGACTGCTATGTATCTAGATATACCAGATTACAAATGTTCAATCTGACCTATTACTTTCCTGAAGATTCAAAAACAATTTCCTCACCTAGTTTTCCTCTTTATTCCCCCTTCTTATTAACTCAGTTTAACCAAGTGAGATCCATGGTGAGGGAAGAAGGAGAAATTTGAAGATCAAGGACTAATGAAAACCCTATTCTCTCTTTTCCTGAATTGTATATTAAATAAACAAAAGCATATTGGCGACAATTGGGGAGGGCTGCAAAGGTAGTTTAAGGAAGAAGATTGAAAACTCAACTTGAAATTTAACTGTCTTGTTTGCTTCTCTCCTGGAGGTGTTTTACAATAACACATCGTTATTTGGTGGGGATTTTCAGAGATTCTAAGATGGGCTAGAGCCTCCTAAGTACCTCAGCAAGTCCACCATTCATTTTCTAATGTTCTAGAATTTTCAGAAGTGCTTCATGCTTCCTTGATGTGCATTCTTGAGTCAGTTCCGTGCTCTGGCACCTTCTCTATTGTAGATCTATTTAGTATGGATAACTTTGCAGTTTCTGTCTGGTTATAACCATGATGTCACAAATCAATCTACATGTCTAGAATGTAAGAAAGGAGAAGTGGACCTTGAACTCTAATGGACAAAATGAAATTTAAATGAAATTATCTTCTTCAGTGGCAAAGGAGCTGATGGAAAAGTAGATTAAATCACAAATGGAACAAAAACAAAGGTAGATTGTTCATATGCTTCATTTAAATAGTACCCTTTGCTCCTGAATGATGCTTGTTGTTTTTCCTCTACTATCTACTTGATAGAGGTATGCATTTATCACCAACAATGCAGGCAATGGAGAATAATGTAAATGTTGAAAAAGCAGAAAATGCTATGTAATAAAATGGTGAAGGGAAAATCTATATAAATTAAAAAGAAAAAGAAAGCAAGTCAATAAGCAGAGCAAAGAAGAAACTCAGAATGTTTCAAATAGTGCTATGGAAATTAGAATATTGAGATTTAGAATATGTTTTCATAGGTTGGGAGATTAATATAAGCCTAGGGCAAAAAGCACAAGAAAAACTAGTGTACCTTGAGGCAATGAGAAAAAAGTGCCAGAGACTAGAGCCTTTGACAGTACTGGCCTGAGGCCAAGCCATGTTTGAGCTGTTTTCTTTTGTTCCCATTCCTTCCTGAACTTTCTTGTCCTCTGTCTTATCCTGAGGGTGCGGAGGGCGTGGGTTCTCTCATACTAATGACAGTTAGAAAATCTGGTAAATAAATTCGTAATGACAAATTAAAGATGTAGTGAAAATAACAGAGGCTTTGGTGTCAGACAGACCTGGGCTTAGATCCCAACTCTGCCTATTTTTTAGTCTGTTTCTTAGATGTATGGTCTTAGGTAGCTTTCTGAAAATATCTTAATGTGTTTTTAAAATGGGAATAATCATGTCCATCATCCTGCATTGCTTGTTGTGAAGATAAAAGTAATGTCTACAAAGCATCTAGAAGGGTACATTGGATATAATAGATGCTTAATAAATGGAGAAGCTCTTTTGCACTTAATATACTCTTCTTCTCAGCACTACATTTATAATTACATGTGATTCTTAAATTCATTATATCAAAGGAATACCAAGTAGATTTCAAGGGCCAGGGATGATATTTTTATGTCATTATCATTTCTAACATTTGTAAAATTATGTAATGCACAGGGTCTCTTGTTAAGGGCTATAATAAGCAATTTCATTTAATCTTCACAACATCTCTATGAGCTAGATACCATTACTATTTCCATTTTATGAAAGAGGAAACTAAGGCACAAAGACGTTATAAGTAACTTAAAACTGTGCCAAAGTTTACAGAGCTAGAAAGTTGAATAGTCAAGACTCTAATGCTCTACTGAAATATAGTGATATGAGATTCTTGATGGTACTTATAAAGACTCTTCTGCAAAAGGTCACCAAGGTGCTAAATATTTACGTTTTGCAAATGAGTACTATACTCCTTCTCAGATGATCCAATGAACAAAGTAAGATATTAAGGATTAAAACCCATAATGATAAAATAGCTTCCATATGTTGAATACCTACCACAGGATGCTATGTGCTCTATATACTTGGTTGTATTTGTTACTTACAACAATTTTTCAGTGTAACATTGATCTCATTCCTACTTCATACATGCAGATTAGAGGGGTCAAGTAACTTGCCCAGGATTACAGGGTTAAGAAGTTGTAGCACTATAATGCAAACCCTAGACTGTCTCCTACTAGGTTGTGTGAAGGATTGTGCATTTTCCCTATACATGCCTGTGCAGAGAAGAACAGTTCTACTCACTCCTTCCTTGAGCACTACTAGCTCAGCTGGTAAGTTTAAATCCAACTTTCAAAGCCATTCTCCATCATGGATAACTTGTACTAATCAGCATAGGTAGTCACTTGAAAGTAGCACTTTGAAAGTCATGCCTTTAATGTTTTCAAAAGTAGGGAGGCATTTTGTGAGAATTTTTTTCTTTATCTTTTGCCTTTTATCTTGGTATGATTAATACTGCTGGCTAGTTTCACTGAGAACCAACTATAATCTGATTCCATCCCTTGTGATAATAAAATATCTAGTACAATGGTTTACAAGTAAAATTCTGGTTTCTGCATTTCTGTTTGATTTTGCAAATTTGCTTACTGACATTTTGAACAGAATTTTCAGTAATTATAATAAATAAATACACAAAGCTAGCATTATTCATCTGATGAATTCATATAACTCATAGGGATTGAGGAACTACATAGCACCTGAAACTGTATTAAGCATTAAAAATTAAATTATGTGGAAAAAGTGCATCCCTACTCTCACAGAGTTTACAGGTGCTACCATATTCTACTCTTTATTCCTTCATTCATTCATCAGTTATTTATTGAGCATGTGTTAGGAACTGTGGATAAAAACAAATAACAATTAATATGTACTGAGCACTTACCATGTGCCTAGCACTGTTTTAAGTACATTGCATGTATTGACTCATGTAATCATCCCAGTAAGTGTTTGAGATAGGTTCTATTATTATTATCTGACGTTATAAATGAGAAAACTGAGATGCTAACAGGTCAATTAATCTGCCCAAGGTCAAAGTGGTAAAGCCAGGGAGTTATTCCAACCTGATTTCATAGCTACTATATAAAACTGCTTACAACAGTAAATAGTGTCTGCCTTTAAGGAGTTCATAGTACAGCAAAATAGACTGGAAATTTAAATCAAACAATTGCAATACATTGTGATCTATGATATGGGATTTATAGGATGTCATGACAATATGTTATAGGGCTAGCTAACGTAGTTTAGGGAGTTTTGAAATGAATATAAATGAGCCAGTCAGAGAAAGACAAATATCACCTGATCTGATATGTGAAATCTAATGAACAAAATAGATCCAGAGACATGGAAGCATGCAACAGATTGATGAATCTCAGAAGGAAGGTGGGGGCAGGAAAACATTAACTAAAGAACTTATATGCATATATACATAACCCATGGACACAGACAATAGTACAGTGAAGGCCTGGGGAGGGGAAGGGAATGGGGAAGAGGGAGCCTATGGGGGGAAGGGGGCATCTGTAATACTTTTTAACTTAAAAATGAATATCTAAGTTGAGACATGAAAGATGAATGTGAGCTATCAAGGCAAAGGGAGAAATAAGATGGATGTTTTAGTGGGGAGTTAGTAGAGGCTCACTGGAAGATTGTTTCAAGCAGAGGGAACACCATATGCAAATAGATACTATAACTTGGATATTTAGTGTTGTTGGAGAGAGGGTATTAGTTGAGGCTGTAGACTTAGTCAGGTTTTAGATCAGCGGTTCTCAACCTGTGGGTCGCGAACCCTTTGGGGGTCGAACAACCCTTTCACAGGGATCGCCTAAGACCATCGGAAAACAATATATAATTACATATTGTTTTTGTGATTAATCACTATGCTTTAATTATGTTCACTTTGTAACAATGAAATTGGGGGTCACCACAACATGAGGAACTGTATTAAAGGGCAGCATTAAGAAGGTTGAGAACCACTGTTTTAGATCATGCAGGTTTATTTAGGTCATGTTAAGAAATTTGGATTTTATCCAAAGTGCAATATGAACTCACTGAACAGATTTAAACAAGGAAGTGACAGTAATTTACATTTTTTATATTTAATTTTTAAATATGTTTTCAATAGTAGTGTGGAAAATGGAATGAAGGGACAAGAAGACTAGTGAGAATGTTGTTTTTACAAATCAATAGCTAAAATATATGTTACACACTGAATGTTTCTATTTCCTTCTTGGAAATGTTCAGTGATAATAGTTACTCAAACTTTCTGGTTTCTGTGGCCCTGAATTTTTCTGTACAACTTAGGTACATACAACCAGCATGATAGATATATTTTTGGCTAAAGATCTAATTCTGGTCATTGCTTCAGAAGGAAAAAATAATCAGTTCATCCTTGTGGTTATTTTTATTTGCATTTTTAGTTTAGAGAAAATAATTTAATAACTCAATAAAAATACTTTACATTAAACACTTTTGGGGCAGTATTAGTATACAGATAAAGTTCCTAAGGCATAATTGAGTATGAAATAGTTAACATAAGACAGTGCTAGTACTGTACTCAAGTCTGGTTATCTCCTTGTTTTATCCCTTTGCCTCTAGATAAGATGTTGTGTGATGATTACATTTGTTCACAGATGAAAATGCTGAATAAGCCAAAGGCATTGCTGGGGAAGGTAAAATATAGAATTCATATAACTGTGTAAGACAACTGCTTGAGTTCCATAGCCCATGCCAAATATTGTACCTTGAATAAATATATGGTATAGCTCAATGATGATATCTTTGATATGTCCCCAAAATGTATCTGGACCATCTTTAATCTAGATGAGAATAGTTAAAAAAGGAAAATTGTGTTGTATTAAATCCACTTGACTGAATAGAAGTCTATAGAGACCTTAACCACTGTTCACAGCATGTTAGGTATTCTTATCAAGTTGTTGGAGGCTCTATGCCGAGTGTGTCACCATGACTAGGACAACATACTAGCTGGGGAGACTTTATACCTGAACTCAAGTGATACCAGAGTTTACCATATTTAGTGCAACACATGCACAGAAAGACACATATAGACTCAAACTTATTGATTCTTGGTATTAATAGTAAAACATCTGAGAAAAAGAAGAAAAATTTAAGTGAGGGAATATAGTATATTCCTTCCAACCTTAAAATTCAGAGAGCAAACACTCTCATGAAGTAGAGACAGTGAGTCTAACGTTTTTATTTACCCACAAAGACTTACAAGATATGGCCTTGACCACTGCCTGTGTCTAGAAACTGGTCATGCTGAAGCTGTATAGGGATAAGGTCTCATTTAAGGACCAATGGACTCACTCATGCTGCTTTGTGTCTAAAGCAATATTTGTGTCATCTTTGCCCTCAGCAACTTATCAGCACCACACCAGCTGTCAGAACTGTGACAAGTAGACTGTTCTTCACGAGTATAATCACTTTCACTGTGGGTCAACTTGTTCCCTGCACAAACCTCCTTTCTCACTCTTTACATCCACAAACTTAAGAGCTCAGCACATTTTTTTTCTGAGGTAGGTATAGGAATCAATGAGTTATAATAGAAAAAGCATAGGATTAGAAGTCATGTATCTGCTGTTTGTGTGTGTGTGTGTGTGTGTGTGTGTGAGAGAGAGAGAGAGAGAGAGAGAGAGAGAGAGAGAGAGAGAGAGAGTCATTTAGCTGTCGTTCAACCTTTCAGAGACCCAGTTTTCTGGTTCATTATATATAAAATTAGAACAACAATTATTGCCCCATAGAGTTGTTGAAACATGGAGATATTTGCACAGGCAAATTCAAATACTAAAATTACTATAGTCACTCAGATTCTCTAGGACTCACTTTCCCTATCTAGAAAATGAATGTGCTGAAAAGGTCAACTTCTAAATACACTTATAACTCTAACACATTATCATCCTAAATATCATAAATTTATTTTGTTTTATAAAAATATTTACTCATATTATTTTTCAATCAAAGAGGAAAGTAATAATATGTGCTGATGGTCTATAGCTCTAAAGGAAAGTAGACCATAAATAGAGACAAGGTGATCAAATGCCAAAAACCAAAACAAAAACCAAACACCAATGTTAGTAGACGCAGGCAAGTGACTTACAGATTTCAGCACAACAGGGTTAGAAGTAATGAAACTGAGAACAAACAATAAAAGAAAACAGAGAATCTCTTTACTCCCAAGAGTTTACTGTAAGAGCTAATAAGGTGCATCTCAGGAAGAAAGAATAATCTTCATTTCCAGGCAGATGATAGTTATTTATCAGTCCTACTATAGTAACAAAGGCTCAAATAGACTAGCAAGATATTGAATAGAAGAAGTCAGCAGAGATGGATTCTGCCAGGCCAAGGGACTCTGGGGACAGTCCTTTCAGCCACAGCCTAAGTAGCACGATAGTGCAGCTGTGTGATAAATGGCAACTCCACTGGCATGGGAATTAGCTATTAGATATGTCACCTTGGTGAGTAGCTATAGGATTCATATCTGCCATGGAAACACATTCAACTGACCCTAAAGAGGATGCTTTCTTGCCTTGCCATTTGCTGTGAGGATCTGTAGATAGTGGAGGAAGTTCTGCTTGATACTTATTGAAACAATTTAAAAGAGCAGTGAGGCAAAATACCCATTTAATTAATATTTATTGTGAACCTCCTATGTGCTTGTGCTTGGTGCTCGGGGTATAGCACTTAACAAGAGTCCTACTCTCATATACATTCCTTTCTAGCTTGTGAAACAAAACAACAATATAAGTAGTAACTAAAATATATAGTGCATTAGTTGATGATAGGTGATACAAAGGGTAATAAAGCAGAGAGGGAACAGAGTGTTTGTGGGGTACGTTGGGGGTTTAAAAGTTTACTTAGGGTGATGAGGATTGGCCTAACCGAGAAGGCTGAATTTGAGTAAAGATATAAAGAAAGTGAGGAGATTTATTCTTCTGATATTTTGAGAAATAAATTGTTAGGCAGTAATAATAGGAAGTACAATAGGACTTTCATTAGGCATGTGACTGGTATGCTCAGGGAACAGTGAGTAGGTCAATGTAGCTGTAGAAGAGCAAACAAGGTAGACAATAGTAAGAAAAAATATCAAAAGTCAGGTTAAGTAGCCTCATAAACCATTCAATGGATGTTGGCCTTTACTATGGGTGAGATGAAAGGGGAGTGGTGTTGGGGTACTAATGAAAAAGGTAAAGGGATTAAGAAGTATTAATTGGCAGTCACAAAATAGTCATGGATGTAAGGGTTACGGGGAGGTGGACAAAGCGGGGGTGGGGACATCTGTAATAGTGTAACCAATAAAATAAAGTGAAAAAAGATAAAAACTATTCATTACAAAAAAGACAAAAGATAAGAGGCTTATGGACAAATGCCTGAGGCAATGTAACCTTAAGGGATCATAAAACTAAAGTCCACATTAGTTAAGTAAACATTAGTTGTTCTAACATGCAATTGCTAAATATCTTAAGCAAACAGAAGTTTGTTTCCCTTATGTAAATCCTAAAAAGTGACCTAACTGTTATTCCACTATCCTTAATTATCTGGTTCCCAGCTCACAATCACAATGTTAAACTTCATCAAATGTGTCAGGCTGGTAGAAGAGAGATGAATTTCGAGGATTTTATGGTCCAGGTTTGAAATATGAGCACATAACTTGTGTTCATTTTCCATTAGAAAAACTCATTTATGTGGCTACACATAAGGAGGCTGGGAAAAGTAGCCAAAGCATGGCCCAAGAGAGAAGAAATGGGTTTGATGAACACCTTGCACAAGGAAATGCTATCAAAAGAGACTGAAGATGAGTGGTCAGTGAAATAGGGAGTGTGGTGTCTGTAATAAAGTAAAAAAAAAACAAAACATTTTTTTTTCCTGGAAGGGGAGAGTAATAAATTAATAAGATACATACAAATAAACCATTGGACTTAGTAAATAATAGGTCAATGGAATGTTATCAAGAGCAGTTTTGACAGAGTAGGGGTGGAGAAAGTCCAACTGGAAAAGATTCCAGAGAGAATGAAAGACAAGTGATTGGAGACAATGTGTATGGTAAATTACTTTGCAAACTTTTAGTACCTTCAACCAGCAATGCCCATCTACATCCTTAAATTGTGCATAAGTAGTTCTACAGAAGAAAATATGTTCCTGAGCTTGACATAGTGAAGATGAAGATTGTGAACAATTTTCCTGACTCCACCAGAACAAGGTGGTGTCCAGCCAGACCTTCAAATATGAATTAAAACTAGAGCCAAGAGAATAATATCACCAAGATGGAGGAGACCCCAGCCTCCATCATTGGAGTTCCAGAACAAGAGGAGAGGGATAAAGCTTATTTAAAGAAACAATGGCTAAGAATTTTCCAAAACTGGTGAGAGATTTAAACATCTAGTTATATGATGCTAATAGGTCACCCCAAAATTTCAACTCAAAATGATCTTCTCTGAAAGAAATTATAATAAACCATCTAAAATATAAGATTAAAAAAAAAACAGCAAGAGAATTAGATGCTTTAATTAAAAGACATAGGGAGGCTGAATGGATAGCAAAACAAGACCCATACATATGCTGTCTATAAGAGACCCACTTCAGATTGAAAGATAGACACATTCTGAAAGTAAAGGGATGGAAAAATATATTTCATGCAAATTGAGGAAAAAGCTGCAGTAGCAATACTTATACCAGAAAAAATAAACTTAAAACAAAGACTATGACAAGAGACAAAGAAGGACCCAGTAGTTCTACATCTGGCTTTTACTGGAATGAACAAGATAAAATGCACATTCACAATAGCTTAGTATCCAATGAAAATATTTTTTATTTATATGGTGTAATGCAGTACTCATTATTTTTCTTATCAATGTCATTTTCTAAAATTATAAAACATTGTGGCATCCCAAAGAAGAAAGTAGGACTTCAGCACTTGATATTGTGCATAGCAGTGGTATTCATTTCAAAGTAAGCTACTAAACTGTGGCTTGAGAGAGTTTAAAAAGGATCAGACAGGGAGGACAAACCAAGTAATCAGTGTCAGTTGGTATTCACAAGGACACTTAATTTATTTTTTAAAAAATATGTATTACTTTTAGAAAGACAGAGGAAGGGAGAGAGAGAGAGAAACATGGATTTGTTGTTCCACTTATGCATTCATTGGTTGATTCTTGTATATGCCCTGACTGGGGATTGAACTTTGGTGTATGATGCTCTAACCAACTGAGCTACTCTGCCAAGGCTGAGAACACTTAATTTCTTGGTGCTAACTATATTTAGGTTACAAAGCAAATGATGTCATCATTAACCATTAAATGGTTAATATACATTAAAGCTATTATTTCAAGTGGTAAAACAATGAAGATAATGAGAATTTTCCTTTAAGGAATAATTTGGCATTTGTAGGAGGAAAGATTGCAATAAAGAGTGTTTGAAAAAAAGTATTTCCTTTGTAGATGAAGCTCTTATTATATAGGACCAGGGAGTAAAGAAATTCTGGGGCTGGAATCATTGGAAAAGAGTGGGTATAAGGTAAGCCATATCAGTAATTTAGTCACCTGGAGAGTGAGAGTGGTAAGACCTTGAGAAACCTGAAGAGGAAGAGAATCAGTGTGATGATACCACTTTTTGTGTGTGTTCCCAGCCTGGAAAAGGGCAGACTAAGGAATGAAGAAAATAGGAAATGACAGTTTAAGATTTTTCTGAAAAATCACAATAATGAGAGATAATCATCTAAGGACAAGGTGAGGAGTCAAGCAAGCCACAGGGTTCTCAAGTAATATCTGCAGTGGAAAACAGTAGATGTGGAACTTTAGCACCAAAGTTATAAACTGCTTGTTTTGCTCCACAGAAGCGACTAGTTCAGAGGCCTCTTTACATAGTCTAGAACAGTGATGGCGAACCTATGACACGCACGTCAGAGGTGACACATGAACTCAGTTTTTGGTTGATTTTTCTTTGTTAAATGGCATTTAAATATATAAAATAAATATAAAAAATATAAATCTTTGTTTTACTATGGTTACAAATATCAAAAAATTTCTATATGTGACACAGCACCAGAGTTAAGTTAGGGTTTTTCAAAATGCTGCCACGCCGAGCTCAAAAGGTTCACCATCACTGGTCTAGAAGTACATTAGGAGAAAGAATTTAACATATTTTAAAAGTCTAATCAAAGTTTACTTAAGAAGGACAGTGACTGGGATGGAGATGGGTAAAAAGAGAAAGGGAATATAGTCAGTAATATTGTGATAAGTTTGCATGGTGACAGATAATTATTGTAATTAGTGGGATAATCACATTGTAAGGTATAGAAATGTCACATCACTATACTGTAAACTTGAAACTAATATAACCAATATAATATTGTATACCAAGTATATTGAAATAATTTTAAAGGAACAATATTGAAGTAGCTTATTTTAATGATTTATGAATTGCCTATACATAGATTTTCTATTTATAATTGCTCCAGTCATACTTTCCCTTAAGGCAGCGGTTCTCAACCTGTGGGTCGTGGCCCCTTTGGCGGTAGAACAACCATTTCACAGGGGTCGCCTAAGACTATCCTGCATATCAGACATTTAGATTACGATTCATAACAGTAGCAACATTACAGTTATAAAGTAGCAAGGAAAACAATTTTATGGTTGGGTCACAGCATGAGGAGCTGTATTTAAAGGGCCAGAAGGTTGAGAACCACTGCCTTAAGGATTATAAAACTTAATATCAAATTGTATTATCTTTTTATATAATTGATCAATGATTTATCTCCCATACCTCTCACATATGCACCCCTGAGGAGAGTCCAAGAGTAGACTGTTCTACTCCATCAGAAATTACCACTACCCCCTAGCAGAAGCTACCCAACTTTTAATCATCAGACTTAAAAAGGTAAAAATAGTCTCTAGAGAAGAGATAGCAAATATTTGACACTTGTATTACCACTTTCCCTCTCCTTCAGCCATGGACATGACAAATTAATCATGGGATTCCTTTTGGCAGTAACCCAGGCAGCCATCACAAAACAATTGAAATTGGCATATAAAAAGAAACCTGTGACATCCCAGCTCTAAAAGTTGTACTTTGTAAAAACAAAAAACAAAATCAACCTTACTATGTTATGACAAACTTCTCAGAATTTATTTGAAACTAAAGGGGAAAATATATGTCTTTGAAAAGTCCCAGTTTCAAAGACAGTTGGACATGATGGATAACCAGAAGAGTCTTATGATTAGTGTGAATAGTAGTACCTGTTCTCTTAGCATCCTCTCCTAATTCATTGATAAATACACTTGATTTCACAATTGGATTCCATATGTATTGCAAGAGCAGAGCTAAATGATTACACAGTGGAATTATGTTATTCAAAATGTTCTAAAATGTTTCTTTAAATGAATATCAATGGACACTTCTTATTTATTTTTAACTTGCGTACAGCAATTATTGACTAAATTATGGTTACTATGGTGGAACATTTAACGAGTCAAAGAGGATATCTCCCTGAAATATAATGTTCATTTATCATTTGTAACCTATTTTAGTCCTTTCTTACAAACCCTTTAGTAGTTCCATATATGATCTTTAAAGAAAAATTGACTGAGAGATAGAATGAAAAAATCAACATGCAACAGAATTTCTCATTAACATTCCTGATTGACATCATTTACAGTTTATACTCCCCATTTAGTAGCTCATTAGCTTTCTAGAAAATCAGTTCCAGCTTCCTAGGTAACATACTGGAGTACATTGGCAAGCTAAGACTTTTTCAGTTTTGTTCTCCTTTTGTGTGGTACTTACAAAAAATATTTTGTCTTTGCAGGCTCACTTTGTTTTGCATAGGTAGAACTTGGGTTTTTGATTGTTGTTGTTGTTGTTTTTTAATCAAAGCTATCTCAAAGCAAAATCAGTTATAATTTTAACTCCCAGACCCTTTTTCTATTTCTCATGTTCCTCTCTTCCTTCATCACCCAACCCATGAAATATTCTGCTTTTCCTACTGCAGGTATTATATGTTTCCATACTGTACTCTGGATACCTAGGCCCTTTCACTTGGCCTCTTTATTTAAAGCAGTCCTGTCTCTCCTTTTCATTCCCTTCCTCCCATTAAAATATATATGTCTAATGGCCCATTCTTTAAGATACTGCTGGGATACCAAAGCTCACTAGTTATATCACTTTATAATTACAATTTATTTCATGTGGTTCTTCTCTAATGGCTTAACTGAATAAGGAAACATAAGATCTAAGGTCATATTGGTGTAAGCAAAATGTTGGGCAAGGGGCTTTGCAGTATTACTCCTACCACTCTAGTTAAGAGTGTACCTATGTCATATCTGCTGATCAAACTTTGGTAGCACTTGATGGTTATCAAACTTGAATATTCCTGGAACCATTGTAAAATTAATGCAAAGATTCCACAAGAAAATTGTTAGGAATGTTGTGTGATATAGAGAAGATAACTGAACTGGGAGTTAAAAGATCTGGGGACTAGTCTGAGCTGTGCCACTTAATAGCCATCACATTCAGGACCTTGTTTCTTTAATTGCATTTCTCAAACAATTAAAAACAATGCAGACTAGAAGAGGTCAATGGGGAGAAACTATTTTAGGAAGAGGCTGGCAGTGGTCTGGGTCAAAGTATTGGTGGTAGTAGCACACTGAATGTCAACATTGTTTTTAATATATATATATATATATATATATATATATATATATATATATACTCTTTTAAAACTGTCAAGGCAGAAGCAATAAATACATAATTATTATTGTGTGTAACAGTCATCCTATGATCTCCAAGGCTTTTGATCAAGCCAAGCCCCATACACAAATAAATCAACACCTTCATCCTAGAATCTATGAGTTGCTTGTCTGGATTAGATAACTTTTTGCCTGCTTTCTTTCTCAGGAAAATAGCATTGTCAACAGGCACACAGACTAATACAAGTATTGTGTTCAGTGTGGTGACAGCTTGACATTTGGATTTGAAATTTATCATGACCAAAAACGCAATGCTTTTTGTGGCTGTTTGTGTTCTAATTCCCAGGTCATACAAAAAGCTCTCTAGAATGCTGAGCTTCAGATAAGTACCCAAATCACTTGAAACCAGTCTGCTGGGCAGGCCTCTATGCACTCCACTTATACCCCTTTTCTTGCTAACTCATCGGCATTCAGAATCATTTGTTGAAATTGAATGGTGTCCTGCTTGGAATATCATCACTTATTGGACTGATATTCAGTAAGCAGGGAGAAAATTTTCCTGTATAGTTACACGTATACAAAATCATTTATTCTCATAAAACAGAGTGAGAAATAAAAGGGGGAAAAAGATAAGCAAATGTTGGTTCAGATTGGAACTAAGAAGGCAGTCTTTCATGGTAGCTAAGTGCATGGGCTTTGGGAGTTAGCCAGACTTGGATTTTAATGATCCTAACGTAGCTCTGTGGCCTTGGATAAATTGCTTATCCTGTCAGGTTTCTCATTCTTTAATGAGATAACCAAAAGTACCTTCTGTAGTTCTACATTTATATGTGTGAGACAAGGAATGTGAAATACTTAGCATAGTGCCAGTCACATAAACCTAAGTGGCATTTTTAAGTTCTTATTCAATTGTTATTACATTAAACAAATATTAGTTGCATGCCTACTATCAGACCTTGTTTTAGGTGGTAAGATACATTAGTGAAGAAAAACTATATCAAATTAAATCCAAACAAAACAAAATCACTGAAATCCTTAACCTTATGGCATATTCTAGTAGAGGAGATAGAAAGTGGTAAATGAAAAATAATACTGCAGGGTAAGGGAGTGATAGAGACAGGAAGGAGTGAGTGTATGTTACTATTTTTATGGAGATCAAGAAAGAGCTCTTTAAGTGACATTTGAATAGAAAGCCTTGTGAAGTAAACACGTATCTAGAGGAAGAATATTTCATACAGGGTAATCAACAAATAAAATGTTCCTGTGGAGCCAACATGTTTATTGTAGTTCAAGGAACAGCACAGAAGTCAGTGAGACTAGAGCAGTAATTGAAGTGGAGAGTAGCAGAAGATGAGGGCAAAGCGATAATAGGGAAGGAGATTATGAAAAGGGCCTTGAAGGCCACTACAATGAGTTTGGATGGTTTTAAGTAGGAACATGACATGATCTGATATATTTTCACAGAATCATTGACTATTTTTAAGAATAGATAATATAAGGCAAGA
Source organism: Myotis nattereri (assembly GCF_964212035.1). Lineage (NCBI taxonomy): Eukaryota > Metazoa > Chordata > Mammalia > Chiroptera > Vespertilionidae > Myotis > Myotis nattereri. The sequence goes on along the minus strand of NC_138078.1, from coordinate 112,796,012 downwards.
GTGGAAGCAAGGAGACCAGTTAAGAGGCTGCTGCAGTAACCCTGATGAGAGGTGATGATAGTGGCTTCAGCCACATTGGTAGCAGTGGAAGTGTTAGAAAGTGATTATATTCCACTGAGAAGTTTGCATAGCCTGATTTAATCAAAACTTAACTATCATGTAAAAAGGGAGCATTCTATGTGGTCCAGCCCAAGTCATGAAATTTCCTCCAGTGAGATTTGTGGCCAAAGCCCCCACAAATACAACTTTGCCTTCTATTATCACTGTATCTTGTTGCATGCAACTATTTTAGGAAGAAGCTGGCAGTGGTCTGGGTCAAAGTATTGGTGGTAGTAGCACACTGAATGTCAACGTTGTTTTTATTTTATTCATTTATTTTATTATTATTATTTAAAAATTATTTATTGTTGAAAGTATTACATATATCCCCTTTTCTCCCCATTGACCTCTTCTAGTCTGCCCTTGCGCCCTGCCTCAACATTGTTTTAATTGCTAGCACCATTCTCTGTTGTCCAGGCTGAGATGTTTTGCCCTCTTTGCCTTACTTTTCTCCTACCAAGTCTGTCTTACCTATCCCTTTTCTAACTAACATGAAGCAAAATCGTCATTGGGAGTGGGTGTCAAACTGAGTGGAAGGTTGTTCTCAGAAGAAAAATGACAATGGGCAAATCACTTTCTCTCTATGAACTCAAATTTCTAGTCTTTAAAAGGAATAGATTGAATTGATGAGCATTAAGATCCCTTTCCAGTTCTCAAGTTCTATGATTCACTTAATGATTCATTTATATCCAGACCCTCATAAACACATTACAAATATATACATATATATTTAACATTTTAGTATTTATCATCTCATCTTTAAATCATTTTAATATTTTTATAAGTGAAGAAAAAAAGTCTATAGAGATTTTAAAAAAACTTCTTCAAGGTCACTTATTGAGGTACTGAAAGAGCTGGTCCAGGTATCAGTTTTGCGATGGTATCTCAAAGTGACATAGTGCAATTTCTTTTAAGTACTTAATTACTATTCATTGCTTTTCTGAATCACTCTATTAGAAGATGGAGATCTTTTTCTTAAGTAACTGAGTGGCAGGACACTATCGCAAGCAATATCATAAAATACTGTGTTTATGCCACAGTCTTCCTTAGCTAATATAGGTACAAAATGCCCTCACTCAAATTATTCATCTGCAATTTCCCTGAAAACTGGTATACTATTTCTCCCTAATCAGGGACACCTTTAGTACATTGAAAGCTGAGCTGTTTTCTTCCTTCCTACAATTTCTATCTCTCTGCAGTTTTTATAGCTCTTCCAGATGGAAATCAGAGTTAAATATTAATGCAGTTGGTATTGCTTTTAGCCAGACTACTGCTCAAAGGCTGTGTCAATGGCTGAGAGGGGGCTAGCAGAGGTTCTATAGCTGGTTATGCCCTACTGATTGCTAATTAGATGTAAAGGTGGGAGAATAAACACATACTTTAAACATCTATGCCCAAATGGGACTCTACTCTGTCTCCTGGGAGATATTTAAATTCTGCATGGGAGAGACTATATTTTTTTAGTAAGATTGGCTGACTTTCTAGGAAATTAATCCAATGTGTAACTGAAAAAGCAGCTAATGGGAACAGTAATTTTAAGGTTGAGCAAAGTTGACATTATGAGTGATCTACTCTTTGGTACCAGGCTATATTAGCATGGAGGCAATACGTATGTCTGGTAAGTTCATATTTATGAGGTCTGGTTTGCTTGCTTGCTATGAGGACTCAAAGTGAACAAAGAAACTAGGTGACACAAACAGCCCGGCTGGTGTGGGTCAGTGATTGAACATTGACCTATGAACCAGGAGGCCACAGTTTGATTCCTTGTCAGGGCACATGCCTGGGTTGTGGGCTTGATTCCCCAGTAGGCAGCTGATCAATGATTCTCTCTCATCATTGATATTTCTATCTCTCTCTCCCACTTCCTTCCTCTCTGAAATCAATAAAAACATATTTTTAAAAAATTAAAAAGAAAAAAAAGAAGCTGACACAAACAGAGAGGGGCATACCATTGAGAGGAATAAGCTCTACTCTAAAGATATGAGCTTGTGTATTCCAAAGTCCCAAGATAGGATTTACCATTACCATTTTTTTTTATAAATATATATTTTATTGATTTTTTACAGAGAGGAAGGGAGAGAGATTGAGAGTTAGAAACATCGATGAGAGAGAAACATCGATAAGCTGCCTCCTGCACATCTCCCACTGGGGATGTGCCCGCAACCCAGGTACATGCCCTTGACCGGAATCGAACCTGGGACCTTTCAGTCCGCAGGCCGACGCTCTATCCACTGAGCCAAACCGGTTTCGGCAGGATTTACCATTACCATTACCCATCTGATTAACAGGCAGCATACCTGACCTGTATCTAATTCTGTTCTCATTCCTTTAAGGAGTAGCTCCTGGCTAGCAATTATTCATGCTCATATGGAGGCCCTTCCAGATAATATAATGCTATAAAGCCAAATTCTAATGCATTCTTTGTTTAAATTCATTCAGTGACTATAAACAGCTTTAGAAAGAGTCCATATTCCTTAGCATGGCCCACAAAGGCCCTTTATAACTTGACACCCGTTTACCTTTCTATCATCATCTGTCTCTACACCATAATGTCTTGTCTTTCCTTAGTTGTGCTGAACTACTTTTAGCTCCTCAATGAAATCTAATGTGTCTGAATCATTACATGTTTCTCTGCTAAGGATGCCCTGCTCAATTTTCCCCACTTCATCTGCTTACTTAGCCTTTAAAATGTCACTTCCTTCCCTGAGTATCTCCTCCTGAGTTAGGTGTCTCTGTGTTGCATTCTCAGAGGACCTATTTCTCTGTCACAATTTTAAGTAGTCTATTTACTTGCTTTTCTTCACAGCTATTATGTCAGCTCCTCAAGGGGAAGAGCTAGAGCTTGTTCGTCTCTGAATCTCTATGTACTATCATATGGTATGTTATTAATAAACTTCTTGTGGGTGATTGATTGAATATTGCAACTAAGGCTCTACAGGCATGACAGAATGGGGATTTCAGGCAATGTGACAGAATGATGATGTTAATCTTTTAGTTAGGGTTGATTTTTTGGTGGGGTACCTTTGTCTTTACAAAATGCTGCTTATGTATATGAATGGAGTCGATATATAGAACCTTTTCCAATGGTGTGTTCCCAGGGCTATAGTATTTTTAAACCACTTTTCTATAGCAAAATTCCTCAAACATAAACCCCAAGGAAGGTGGGATCATAGGAAGGATGGTGGTGGCAGTGGTTTGCAGAGGCAGGGAGAGTAGGAAAAAGATGAAATGGTGATGATACCAAGTTGTGGTGATCCTTCTTAGTCTCTGTCACCAACTATCTATGTGCCCGGGAGCAAGGTATTTAACTGCCCTGGGTTTTTGTTGCCTCATTGGTAAAATAAAGAGATTTAAACAATGAAGTACTTTGTAAGCTCAAGGGCTACCACTTTAGTAAATTTGACTCAGGTCTTCCTAAAGATGAGACTAGAACATTTTAAGATTTTCTAAATCTTCTGGCATATAATTTGATGATAAAGTGTTACATTATTTTTTATATTAAAATAGTTACAAAAGCAATATATTTTCACTGGTTAAAATTAGAAAAAGACACAAAAATGGAAAAAAATATTTTAAAAAATAATCCACAATTCAGTTAGTTGGAGCATCGTCCTATACACCAAAAGGTGGTGGGTTTGATTCCTGGTCAAGGCGTATACCTAGGTTGTGGGTTCAATCCCTGGTCTGAGCAGGTTCAATACCTGGTCAGGGTGCATTTGGAAGACAACCAATAGATGGATGTTTCTCTCTCACATCGATATTGCTCTCTCTCTTTTTCTCTCTCTTAAATCAGTAAAAACATATCTTGGGTGAGGATTTAAAAAATAAATAATCCACAATTCTACCAGTCAGAGCCACATGAGTTTTAAGTCTATTACCATGCTGGCTATCTTACATGATGCTGAAACAATTGGTTAAAAGCTTAAAATCTATATATGTTGGTATTTGATTATCTCCTTTTTATTGTAGTTTATTTTAAATAGGTCACATAATCTGAGTAGTTTGACATAGACTTGCTATCTATGGTATCCATTTTAGACATTTAAAATACCAGGAACTAAATTATTCAACAACAATAAAGTCACCCGAAGAAGTCAGCCCAAGAAGACTTGGGCTTCTTTTTAAACATTGTTTTACTCTAAGTGCTGGGGCTGACACCCCTGATCTCCTGTTGTATAAAGGTATAATTTCTCACAGTATCACTGACTTGATTGTCCTGGACTTTTTCCTCATTTGACAAGAGTAAAGAAGAAGTCTGGAGCCATTTCGCAATCAGGATGATTTGTGCTACCTTCAGTTACAGGGGCTTTGCCTCCCCTCACCATGTCCTTAGCCCTTACCTTCCATGGTACTAAATTTCCATTTAATTGATGGGGATACATTAAGCAAAACCCTATAAATACTCTGAGAGCCAGGCCATTGGTATTTAATTTATCAAGTACTCAAATGCTGAACTGAATATCCTGGTTTGACCAAGTTTTCCTTACATCAAATTTCCTGATTTGGAATCAGAGATGGTTTAGCTCAGGCTGCAACTCTGTCAAAGGGGTGGCGTTACAAAAGCAGCCCTTATATCACTGACATTTTGTTTGAAAGCACATCCTCACCCAGGTCCTTGTGACACATCTCTAGCCAATTTCCACCAAAGTGGTCTTAATAGACGAATACTATGAGCTGCTTGAAGTAACAGGTAGTACTGACAGGAGGAAACAATCAGTGTCATTTCATACCTTTAGCCTAGATGATTTCCCTCCTATTTCAGTTCCAATTATATAAAGCAGTGGTTCTCAACCTTCTGGCCCTTTCAATACAGTTCCTCATGTTGTGACCCGACCACAAAACTATTTTTGTTGCTACTTTATAACTGTAATGTTGCTACTGTTATGAATCATAATGTAAATATCTGATATGCAGGATGGTCTTAGGCGACCCCTGTGAAAGGGTCGTTCAATCTCCAAAAGGGTCGCGACCCACAGGTTGAGAACCGCTGATATAAAGGATCACTGCTGGCTCACCCAAAATATTTTCTCAGAAACTTTAATATACCTTGGTAAGTGGGAGAAGACAATTAGATTCAGGTCCTAGGATGTGTATGAGAGGCAGCATGTCAGATGAAAAAGAGCACTGGAATGAGAGTTAAGAAACCTGAGCTGAAGTCTGTGTTCATAATTTTATGTTTGGGTTACCTTAAACTAATCACTAAATTGTTCTCAGTTTTTTATTTTATCTTTTTGAATGAACATCATAACAGTTTTCTACTTCTTACAGTTGTAAAAATCAAAATATAAGTGAAACAGTACGCATGAAATGGATTTCCCCCCCAAACTAAAAACTATAAAGTATTGCCCTAGCTGGTTGGGCTCAGTGGATAGAGCTTCAGCCTGCAAACTGAAAGGCCCCAGGTTCGATTCTGGTCAAGGGCACATGCCTGGGTTATGGGCTCCATCCTCAGTGGGGGACTTACAGGCAGTTGATCAATGATTCTTTCATCATGGATGTTTCTATCTCTCTCTCCCTCTTCCTTCCTCTCTGAAATCAATTATATATATGCTATAAAGTGTGTAAATGTAGCCTCAGTTATGGATTAATAAGACACTTTTTATTGTTTTCAAATGATCTGCAAGCCCAATTCCACTTGAGTGCTTAGTCAACTTATTTAAAAGAAACTGGCTATCAGCCCAGAGAAGAAACAAAAAAATCAGACCAGAAGTTTATGCTAGGCTCTCCCCTAGATGGTATTTTATGAGACCAATTTCTCTAAGGAGGACTTAATCCCAAAAAGGTGAGGATGCTTACTTTTTCTGTGCCAGGTCTGTTTATCCTCCCATTATTCTCTCGGTTTCCCCATTAAGCACTTATTCTGAGTGTATCACTTAAAATATAATTTCATAAAAACTGTGCATTCTTTCTGGTTCACTAAAACAATTTATCCCGGATTATCTTTTTTACCTCTAAATTGTTAATCAAGTCAGAGCTATATTTTCGCTCAGTTAATACGAATGTGGAAATGGTCTCCCTCAGATCCATCTTTTTGTATTCTGTGGCATTTTAATTAGAAAGCTAATATTCTTTCTTTCTCTGTGCAAAGCTCAAAGTTCATTCTGCCAAATGTAGTCCCCTGCAAGGTATAATTTCCCACATAACAGACCCATATAATATACCACACGAGGCCTTTCACATCTGGGCTGCTCTAGAAGTAGTCTGTTGAACTATTATTATGCACTGTTGTACTAAAATATTCTTTATTCCACTTCTCCCACCTTAAGGTCACTGGATACTGCTCGGTGTTACCTCAGCAGTTAGTGGGGCCACTCCAAAAGTATTTTATTCTCCCCTGCCTCAGGTCTTCAGCAATACTCACTCTGTAGTATCTAAGCTCCTGCTGACCCTGAAGGAATCCAACAGCATTTCTGCTTTCTCAGGGATAATATTATATCAGAGGTAACATTCTGAAGCCCAGCAGGCTATTTGGTTTGTCCTCACAGTAGAGCCCACAATATGTTTTTTAAATAAGCTTTTAATTGAAGAATAGTTTTAGAATTACAGAAAAGTTGTGAAGATAGTACAGTGAGTTCTCATGTATCCCACACCCAGTTTTCCTCTATTGTTAACATCCTACATAATTATAGTACATTTATCATAAATAATTAGTCACTATCAACAAGTTATTATGAACTAAAACCCTTACTTCAGGATTGCTTAGTTTTGACCCATGTCATGGTAAAAGTTTTTACCTTTTTTTTAAAAAAAAAATATTTTATTGATTTTTTACAGAGAGGAAGGGAGAGGGATAGAGAGTTAGAAACATCGATGAGAGAGAAACATTGATCAGCTGCCTCTTGCACACCCCCTACTGGGGATGTGCCCACAACCTAGGTACATGCCCTTGACTGGAATCGAGCCTGGGACCCTTCAGTCCACAGGCCGACGCTCTATCCACTGAGCCAAACCGGTTAGGGCAAGTTTTTACCTTTTAGCATTGTAAGCTCCTATCCCGGATCCCATATTACATTTAGTAATCATGTCTCTTTAGGTCCTCTTGATCAGGACCTTGATTAGGTCCTTTTTTTTTGATGACCTTGACAGTTTTGAGAAATACTGGTCAGGTATTTTGTAGAATTCCTTCAATTGGGATATATACATTATTTTACTTATGGTTAAACTGGGATTATATGTTTTGAGGATAAAAACTAGAGAGGTAAAGTGCCATTCTCTTCACATCAATGTCAAGGGAACATGTTATCAACATTATTTATGATTATTGATGTTGACCTTGATCAACTGACTGAAGTACTATTTGTCAGGTTTCACCATCATAATGTTTTTCTCCACTCCCTACCTCATTCCACACTATACTCTTTGGAAAGAAGTTACTATGTGCAGCCCACACTTGAAGAGTGGGAAATTATGCTCTACCCCTTTGGGAAAAGGTATCTACATAAATCATTTGGAATTTTGCATAGAAGGTTTGTCTATTCTCCTCACTTATTTGTTTATTCAATCAGTATAGGATAAAGGATGTTTATTTCACAGTTTAAGTTGTAATTCAATATTTGTTTTTATTTTTATCAAATACTTATTTTGTTTCTCAAATTGTTTCAACTTTACTTATTGGAGGCTCCTAAAATTGGCTCCTCTGTCCCTTTGACGTACTACCATGATTATGAGGTTCTTGTTATTATCATCACTCCCTTACTTTCTGGTACTAAAATATGTTCTAGGCTCATTTTGCACATTTCTTGCCCCAGTCTTGTAATAAGTTATTTGTTCAAAGATCTCTACTTCTTTTTATTATAGAATGTTATTACAAATGGAATACAATCTACAAAGAAACAATACTCAGACCATATATAAAAATGGAACTTTGAACCACAGTCTGTAGCAACCAGCCCAGAAAACCAACCTGTTATCTACAGTAAGCAGCTCAGGAAGCCAGCCTACTATCTAAAAGTCAGACTTCTAGAAAGACCAGTATCATTAGCAGCCAGCTCAGGAAGCCAAATAATAATCTCTGCAACAATTCTAAAATGGCCAGGACTTTATTAATAACTGAGAACTTCCCTAATTTTTGTCTCCACTTTGAAATTAAAACCATCCAGAGAGTAGCAACTATGACTATGAACTCCTAACTAATTGCATAGGATACACTACTAGATAACCTGCCTAAAGGTAGCTTCCCCATGCAACATCCTCCAATCAGGGCATAGCTGAAAGCTTTCCCTTTTTTCCACTATAAAGGTTTCCTACTGCTCTGCCTGCCTTAAGTCAGCCAAAATATAAGTGATGGGCTGACTCTCTAGCAAGTTCTGAATAAATAACCTTTGCCAATTTTCAATTGGTTAGTGTTTACCCTGGGGGGGACCAGGCAGGCAGGGGAGGACAGTGGGGGGAGGATCAGGACTGCTTATAGGTCCTCTTAGCTAACAGTGTAAGGAAATAGATATGTGCATACCATGATGCATCTATCTATCTATCTATCTATCTATCTATCTATCTATCTAATCTACCTATCTACATATACACACATGACTACAATTATTTCTATGTGTAACTATTTTATCTATATTAAACTAAATATGAGTTCGTATTGATGCATTCAACTCCAATCTATTACCACATGCATCATTCTAGCCTCCATCTATTGCTTATCTATAAAATTCTACAACAACAGTGAGAAACCCACCATCCATTTACTTAATTGTTCAATCCCAGCTTATATGTATAGTACTATCAGAATTACTAATCCTTACTCACAGAGGACACTACTTTATTAATTAGAATATAGTGCTTATGTACAATTTCTTTTGCTTTTAGTCTTGGAGACTTCACTGATTTTCAAAGTTACTTAGGTCAGCACTTTTCCCCACCCCTTCTATGAGGTTATGTCATCTACACTAATAAAAGACAAACATGCAAATTGACTGTACCTTTGCTATGTCTTAAGCCACTCCCACCAGCCAATCAGAGCAACTATATGCAAATTAACCCAACCAAGAAGGCGGCCAGAAGCCATAGAGCAGAGTAAGCAGGAGGCTTGGTTGACACAGTGATGGAGGAAGCCAAGCTTCCTGTCTGCTGCAGCTGACTCTGAGCTCCACTCATGGCAGCAAAGTTTCAATTATAGAAGATAAATAAACCCCAGATACCTTCTTTCAGCCAGCCATGGGCATGGAGCTGGAGTTAGCAGGAGGCTTGGGTTGCCCCTGGTGATGGAGGAAGCCAAGCTTCCCACCCACCTTCCCTGGCCAGCTCTGAGCTCCACTCAAGGCTACAAAGTTTCAATTATAGAAGGTAAATAAATCCCAGAATTAATAAAAAGAAAAAAAGGAGAGGCTGGGAGCTTCTGTCTCTGGGGGGCTTGGCCAGCCTGAAAACGGCCCTCAGCCCCTCACCCAGACTGGCCAGGCACAGCAGTGGGGACCCCCACCCTGAAGGGATTGTGACCAGCTGCAAACAGCCATCAGCCCCTCACCCAGGCTGGCCAGGCACCTCAGTGGGGACCCCCACCCTGAAGGGGGTGTGACCAGCCTGCAAACACCCATCAGCCCCTCACCCAGGCTGGCCAGGCACCCCAGCAGGACCCCCACCCTGATCCAGGACACCCTTCAGGGCAAACCAGCCTGCCCCCACCCATGCACCAGGCTTCTATCCTATATAATAAAAGGGTAATATGCAAATTAACCATAACAGCAGAACGACTGGGAATGACTGGTCACTATGACACACACTGACCACCAGGGGGCAGATGCTCAATGCAGGAGCTGCCCCCTGGTGGTCAGCGCGCTCCCACCGGGTGAGCTCTGCTCAGCCACAAGCCAGGCTGATGGCTGCCAGCACAGCAGTGGTGGTGGGAGCCTCTCCCGCCTCCTCAGCAGCACTAAGGATGTCCGGCTGCAGCTTAGGTCTGTTCCCTGCTGGTTAGTGGACATCCCCCGAAGGCTGCCAGGCTGCCAGAGGGATGTCTGACTGCCAGCTTGGGCCCGATCCCCCAGTGAGCGGGCCTCAGCCAGCAGGTGGACATCCTCCGAGGGGTCCCAGAATAAAAGAGGGCATAGGCCAGGCTGAGGGAGCCCCCCCCCAAGTGCACAAATTTTTGTGCACCGGGCCTCTAGTATCCTATATAATTAGAGAGGGATATTCTAATTATCCCAGATATGCTAATTAGTCATGACCAGTATGCAAATTGACCATCACTCCAACACAATATTAAGAGAGAAATATGCTAATTAGTCCTGATATGCTAATTAGTCACCAGCAGTATGCAAATTTACCATCACTCCAATACACAAGATGGCCACCCCCATGTGGTCAAAGATGGCCGCCCCCATGTGGCCACAAGATGGCCACCACAAGATGGCCTTCAAAGGAGGGCAGTTGTGGGTGATCGGGCCAGCAGGGGAGGGCAGTTGGAGGCAACCAGGCCTGCAGGGGAGGGGGGTTGGTGGGGGCTAGGCTAGCAGTGGAGAGCAGTTGGGGGCAACCAGACCTGCAAGGAAGGGCAGTTGGGGGGGATGAGTTCAGCAGGGGAGGGCAGTTGTGGCAATCAGGCCAGCAGGGGAGGGCAGTTGGGGTGACCAGGGTGGCAGGGGAGGACAGTTGGGGGGATCAGGTCTGCAGGGAGGGCAGTTGGGGGGATCAGGCCTGCAGGGAGGGCAGTTGGGGGGATCAAGCCTGCAGGGGAAGGCAATTGGGGGGGACCAAGCCTGTAGGGGAGGGCAGTTGGGGGGACCAGGCCTGCAGGGGAGGGCAGTTAGGGAGGACCAGGCCAGGATGGGAGGACAGTTGGGGGGACCAGGCCTGCAGGAGAGGGCAGTTGGGGATGACAAAGCCTGCAGGGAAAGGCAGTTGCGTGGGACCAGGCTGGAAAGGGAGGACAGTTGGGGGCAACCAAGCCTGCAGGGGTGGGCAGTTAGGGGTGACCAGGCCTGCAGAGGAGGGCAGATGGGGGCGACCAGGCCTGCAGGGGAGGATAGTTAGAGGCAATCAGGCTGGCAGGAGAGCAGTTAGGCTTCGATCAGGCTGGTAGGGGAGTGCTTAGGGTATGATCAGCCTGGAAGGGAGAAGCTGTTAGGGGCAATCAGGCAGACAGGCAGGTGAGCAGTTGGGAGCCTGCAGTCCTGGATTGTGAGAGGGATTTCTGATTGCCCATTTAGGACCGATCCCTGTGGGCCTACACAGGCAGTCGGACATCCCTCAAGTGGTCCCAGATTGGAGAGGGTGCAGGCTTGGCTCAGACACACACACACACACACACACACACACACACACACACACACCCATGCATGAATTTCATGCACTGGGCCTCTAGTTTGTAATATAATTAGCTTCTCCTAACTAGTGTACATTCACTCTTTGTATCTCTTGACCTCTAAAATTATTTTTAAATTTGAACATATTAAGATTGACTCTTGATGTTGTAAATTTCTATGGACTTTGACAAATGCTTAGTGCCATGTATCCACCGTTACAATATCATACAGAATAGTTTCACCACCCTAAAACAAAACAAAACAAACAAAAAAAATCCTTGTGCTTCACTATTTAACCCTCTACTCCTGCATAAACCCTTGATGACCAATGATCTATTTTCTATCCAAAATGTCATGTGAATGGAATTATATAGTATGAGGACTTTCAGATTGGTTTCTTTTGCTTAGCAATATTTATTTAAGATTCATCCATATTTTTATGTGAATTGATAATACATTCTTGTTTATCACTAAATAGTATTTCATTGTATAGATGTACCACAGTTTGCTTATCCATTCATCTATTGAAGTACATCTTGGTTTCTTTCAGTTTTTGATGATTAATAAACCTCCTATAAAGATTCATGTAGAGATTTTCTGTGAACATGTTTTCAAGTTAGTTGGGTAAACACCTAGGAGTGTGATTATATAATTAAATGGTAAGTCTATATTTAGCTTTGTAGAAAACTGCCACGTTATTTTCCAAAGTCAGTGTATCATTTTGAATTCTCATCAGCAATGAATATTTCCTGGTGTTACTCCCTTGATCATGTGGCATTACATAACAAATGGGAGATTATCTGGATTGTCTAATCACATTATTCCTTTTAAAAGGAGAGGTTTCTTAGGCTGGTAGCAAAAGAGGCAGTCAGAGAGTTTTCAAATACATGCTGGTGGTGGTTTTGAAATGGAGGGGACCATGTGAAAAGGTCAGAGAAAATGGGAATCTTCATCCTATAACCACAATTAACTTAATCTTTCCAACAAACTAAATGAAACTGAAAGTGAGTTTTTCCCAATATACTCCAGATGAGAGCCCATTCTGCTCAACACACCTTGATTTCAGCCTTATGAGACTGAATAGAGAACTCAGTCAAGCCTGCCTGAACTTCTGACCTACAGATCTATGAGCTAATAAATGGATGTGGTTTTTAGGCCTGTGAATTTGAGGTAATTTGTAACACAGCAATAGAAAACTAATACAGTAGGTTGTTATCAGATGGCTTTTTTATTTTAATTTCTTTATTGATTAAGGTATTACATATGTGTCCTTAACCCCCCATTGCCCCCAACCCCCTGTTGTCCGTGTCCATTGGTTAGGCTTATATGCATGCATACAAGTCCTTTGGTTGATCTCTCCCCCTTACCCCCATCCTCCCCTACCTTCCCTCTGAGGTTTGACAGTCTGATCAATGCTTCTCTGTCTCTGGATCTGTTTTTGTTCATCAGTTTATGTTGTTCATTATATTCCATTAATGAGTGAGATCATGTGATATTTATCTTTCTCTGACTGGCTTATTTCACTTAGCATAATGCTGTCCAGTTCCATCCATGCTGTTGCAAATGGTAAGAACTCCTTCTTTTTTACCACAGCGTAGTATTCCATTGTGTAAATATACCACAGTTTGCTTAATAAATAAGGAAATGAATCATGAGCAAGGAGTGTTGAAGAACAAAGATGACAGCAATATTAGCCATAGCTAATTTGCCTCCAGCAGGGCTCTCTTGATCAGGGAGCAAAGAATGGCTGCTTAAATTTTGGTTGAGTGCTGGCATTTGAATCTCTCACATTAACCTACCTCCCTTGTCTTTCTGCTAGCCAGGTATAATCAATTTAACACATTGGATTATTTCTTAAGAGAGAGATTTACTTATATGTCATATGTAGCTTGCTGTGTGTTTTGCTTTATCCCAGTGTGATGACTTTGAGGGGGGATCCAAAGCCATCCCACTAAAGAAAGCATGAGGGAGAGGAAGAGACAAAATGAGCTATCTCTGAACCATCACAACATGTGGATAGCCATCTATTGCAGTCCTGCCAAGTTGGCAAAGTCAAAGAAAACCATTCCCCCTGGCTGGCATCACTAAAACAGATTTCCTAAAATCAAATGAGGAGAAAGGCACAGAGAGCCAAAATGAGCCATTCATACGAACTAAGCTGATTTTGACAGGTTCCCTGGTAACAAATCCAACTATGTTTATAAATGGGTCACTATAGCCTCCAGCTGTATATTTTTGTTATGTAAGCTTCCTGGAAAATTGGATTAAACCATACTGAAGATAAACATTTGCTTTTCTACAGTAAATTTAGCACTATTGTTTAAAGTGCTTTGGAATTGAATTGTGCAGGTGCTAAAATTCTAATTGCCTGTTTTTCCTGACATTCATCTTAGAATTGCTCAAAGTAAGACATTATCTTTGACTGATTCACATAAGATATAATGATCACAGTAAAAAGAATGGAATGGATAGGACAGAATCAAAAGTAAAATAAAGACCCTTTGGAAGTCATGGATTCAATCCGTCTTTGGTGAGGATGATATGTAATTTCTCAAATGAATCCACTTTAGCAGTGGTTCTGAACCTGTGGGTCGCGACCCCTTTGGGGTCGAATGACCCTTTCACAGGGGTTGCCTAAGACCATAGGAAAACACATATATAATTACATATTGTTTTTGTGATTAATCACTATGCTTTAATTATGTTCAATTTGTAACAATGAAATTGGGGGTCACCACAACATGAGGAACTGTATTAAAGGGTCGTGGCATTAGGAAGGTTGAGAACCACTGCACTTTAGGTTGCTGATAATTTGGAGGGAAATATGTACTTAGTTTATAGTAAGAGAAATAGAAGGCAAATACATCTACTTTTGTGCAATGCCAAAAATCTAGTTTTTCAGTTGAAAATGTAGATTTGGGATTACCTATGCAGTTACAAACCCTGAATGTTTTAGGGAAACAAAGCTTCTGTGAGTGAACCAGGACACTTTAAAAATTCTTGACTCTGACTTCACATTTACTTAGACTCAGAATGTTGCAGAGCCTGTAGAATCAGTGTGATTATGTATGTGTTAGTTATTTTATTCATTTTTAGTACCTGAAAAATTGCTTAATTAACCCATTATTTAAGGCAAAAAGAAAGTACAAGCAAATACTCAAAAGAATTTCAGTGTCTTCATAATCCTCAAGGATCTACTATTTTTGGAATATACCAATATTAGCATTAGTGAATTTAGTCAAGGTTTTTAAATTGACTTGAAATAGTAGCTATGCCATTGTTTGTATCATTAAAACATCCAATGATAAACTACTTCTTTGATTACATTCTCAGGCTATTGTCCACAAAAATTACATGACTTACAAAAGTAAAAGATTGGCTTTGGGAAAGCAATGGCCTGAGATAATAGAAATACTGCCATTTATTCTGATAATGTTATTCACTTAACACCTACCCTCATGAAGCTGCATTGGAGAATGGGGAATGAAGCAGAAAACTCTCTGTCCAGAACCTGGTGGAAAGGATCATACTCCCACTAGTACCCATCCTGAAGGGGGAAATTTACTTTCAGAGTATCTGGCATCAGCAGGACAGAGAAGAGGTCTACAATTCAATTTAACAAGTAAAAGCAACACTCTTCTAGGTGTTGTATTGGTTACAAGAGTCTAACACAATCTTTAAGGAGTTTATAATTTTGTTGGAGAGATGACATGAATTTAGAAGACAGAAATAAAGAACACCTGTTGAAATTCCACAGTGTGTGATCAGTACATTGAGATGATCTGAAAAGATAGAGGACAACATGACCAAGAGTGGGAACACTTTAAGGCTGAGCTGAAGTATGAGATGAGTCATGAAGGAGAGCCAGATTTGGAAGTCTATGTGCTTTCCAACATAATATTGGCCTTTGATTTCAATTCCAATTATTGAGAAGTAGTTCACATTTTTTAGCAGAGAAACAGACTAACTGGTTTTAATCATAAGAACATTCAGTGTTCTCTAAAGGAGAAATCTGGAGGTAGTTGATGCTAGGATTAATTGAACAGAATGATGATGTCAGGGCACTGAGTGGGCATCTATGTAATTATTTTTGCCCTTCCTTTGTGGTCACTAGGTGACAAAAATAGCTTCAAGCATCATTTTCTCATATGAGAATGTTCAAATCAGGAACAAACACAAGAAAACAAAAGTCTGGATTTTGTTAAAGTTAAAATATGCCCAGTACCAGGACATAAATCATGATAGATCCAAGTTTTCAGGGAGATTGTAGGAAAATAAAATATTTTCCAGATGCTCCCAGCATATTTATTTTTTAAGTCCATTAGCCAGTCAGAATGCATCATATGTCCCAAACTAGTTCATTCACTGGGAATGTGGAACTGGATTGTCATACTGTCTTAGACCTATCATGATTTATTGCCTGGGCCTAGGCACATACTAACAAACAAAATCTTTTAAGGAAGCAAATGGAGTAAATGGCCATAGAATTAATCAAAAGACAATATTTGCCATAGTCCCCAAAACAGAATATGATGTTGAACATACTTCACCACAGAATGTAATGTATGATATTCTTTGGTTTCTTTTCACTGTCTCTCTCCATCTCTGTCTCTCGTTCTCTCTCTTTCCTTCTCCTTATCCACCTACTTTATTTTCTTTTTTATGTTTCTACACACACATATAGACAATTATAAAAATTTTAACCTTAAACCCATTAAAAACTTGTATTTAAATGAGTCACTAAAGAAGTATGGCTGCAGAAGTCTATTATTTGCTTGGCTCCCTTCCCTTGTGCCTTTGTATGGCAGATAGTACTAACATTTTACAACATAAACTGATGAACAAAAACAGATCCAGAGACAGAGAAGCATCGATCAGACCGTCAAACCTCAGAGGGGAGGTAGGGGAGGGTGGGGGTAAGGGGGAGAGATCAATCAAAGGACTTATATGCAAGCATATAGGCCTAACCAATGGACAGAGACAACATGGGGGTGAGGGCATGAGTGGGGGGATGGGGATAACATGGGGATAAGGACACATATGTAATAATCAATTAAAAAATGCCCAATTAGAATCTCTTTCATTCAGAAATTTGAACCTGAAATCCTTTAAAATTAAAGGTATTGAGTAGTGGTAATAACTTCTAATCAATTATGGGTCAAATGCAGATAGATGGAGTTATTCTTCCTATCCATGATGTCCCAATCTTAATTTTATTCCTATTCAAATGTTAGAACAGTGGTTAACAAAAAATCGTGGCTTAATATTTTTATCTCTGAGAAAGCAGTGTTATTTAGGTTTACTGTGGGTATCAAACTACAAAAGAAATCACCTTAATCATATCTAAAGGCATCTAGTTATAAATCCGATTGTCATGTATTTTTTTCATTCCCAAGAGCTTGTCCCAGAAGCTTACAATCTAAATGCTCAGACAAGATAAGTGCAAGATAAATAGCCAGAATCAACACAAGGAAGTTTAGACAAGATGATTTTCTTGAATTGGTAGGCTGAGGAAGGGTGAAAGCCTATGGTGCACATTACATTCTAACGTTTTATTCATGAAGAGTTTTCAGCTCAAACATTGGAGACATGTACAGATACTCTACTTTCTATACCATAACCTCATTTACTCAAGATATAAATGCGGATTCCTATAACATCCATGGCCTTTTTAACTGATGGATTTGTTTTGGTTACATTATAACAAGATACTTTCCTCTTTAAGTTAGGAAAAATTTACCATTAACAATAATTTCTGTATTAACTTGCAAAACAAAAATGCCTATGAGTGCTAAAACACCAAATTTACCTTAGCACATATATTTAAATCTATTGAGTCAGATATTTCCTTTTCTGGTTTGATCACAGATCCTTAAGCAACCATCTCTTTTGTTTTGAAGTAATATTTTTGATATTTAGTCAATAGTACATTAGAGTTAGAAGGAACCTTAGAGATCACCTTGCGAGCCACATGCGGCTCTTTGGCCCCTTGAGTGTGGCTCTTCCTGAGCCTTAGGAGTACCCTAATTAAGTTAATAACAATGTACCCACCTATATAGTTTAAGTTTAAAAAATTTGGCTCTCAAAAGAAATTTCAATCGTTGTACTGTTGATATTTGGCTCTGTTGACTAATGAGTTTGCCAACCACTGACCTAGTTCAATTCCCTCATTTTTCAGATGAGAAAAAAAAATCCCTGAGGCTAAAAGAGGTTAAATAACTTGCCTACTGTCACACATTATTTAGTGGCAGAGTTAGAGACTGTAAACTAGCTGTCTGACTTCAAAGTCCATAATTTTTATGCTACACAGTGGTACCTTTTCTACAGTAAATTTTATCTGTCATAGTAAATACATAGGCATCACATAACCCTCTTAAGATCCTGCCTTCTCCAGTCCGGATTAGATACAGAGAGTAAATCTGTCCTTTTGAGCCCTTAGCCAGCCAGAGAAACAAATAGACCATGTGGCATAATAATTATGAATATGGGCACTGGAATAAAGCCAGATCAGTTCAAATTATGCTTCTGCAACCTACATCCTAAAATAAAAGCATGTTGCTTCATTTTTCTAGCTCTTATTTTCTTTGTAAAATTGGAATAAAATCTCTTTCATATGATTGTTGTTTGACAAAGTAAATTTATATAGGACATTTGAAGTATGAAAAGCTCTCAATTAATGCTAATCCATTATTTCTTAATTTCATTTTCTGAGATTAAACACAATCAGCAGGAGATATATTTGGGTTCAAACACAAGATAAGCGAGCATGGCCTGGAATCAATCTTGCAGCAGTAAAAAGTGATAATAGAGAATGTTGCCAAATTGTTTTTATTTTCTATTCTTTTGTTTCTTTTTTAAGTGTCTTAAATGTAATATTACTATTTTTTTCTTTTGTACTTTGTTCTTTAAAAAAAATAAAAATAAAACAAATATGAGATATTCAGTAGGAGAAGAAAGTAGTGCTATGGCATAGGTACTGAACAAAGATAATATGGATATGAATAATTGGGGATCCTAGGAGATGATAAATCTTTACAAATGTTTAGAGCATCTGGGAAAAGTGCTGTGAGAAGTATAAAAGAAGTATTGAACATAAAATTGCCCTTCAGGATTTTTAACTCATGCCAGGACAACCAGAATTTTATAATTATTATATATCACTATTGCTGACATATATACATCCTTTTAAAAACCACTTGGCTTAAGGACTAATCAGGAGATTAAAATCACTGTGCTCTAGAACCAGCAGAGGGGCTTAATTAGTAAGGGAGAAGTTGTCCTGGGTATTGAAAGATGAGTAGAACTTGAAGAGGCAGGGAGGATGAGGGAGTGCATTTTTGGGGGAGGAGAAAAGAATTTATAGTGTACATTTGTGGCAGTGAAGAAAGGTGTGGGAGACAAGTAGGATGAAGATAAATTATTAGTGGAGCTGAAAGGATCTCAGTGCCTTTATTTGGGGATAGAGGTGAACAGAGTCTAGTCTAAACCACATTACTAAGGGATGAAAAGAGGCACTGGTAAGATACTATGCCTAGTAGAAAGATGATATAGTTGACCAGAACTCTTCTGGGGTTTTGGTTATGAAACCATAGCATAGACAAACTTTTGCTGTGCAGGACAAAAGACTCATGTTCCAGCACTGTAGTTTCCAACATTTACAATGTTATTTAATATTTTTTCTTCCTGAATAAGGAAGGGAGAAAATGGACCTTCCCAAATTCTCACTGAAAAGTAGGTCTGCTCTAGCCTGAAGGGAAAAGTCATCTCTGAAGGGGAGAGCCTCATCAACTATTTACAATACAGCTCTTTCCTCCCCCAGGTTTATCCTATATAATAAAACCCTAATATGCTAAGTGTCCGGTCATCCAGTCAGCTGTTCAACCAATCAAAGTGTAATATGCTAATGATATGCTAAGGCTCTCAGCCGCTTGCTATGATGTGCACTGACCACCAGGGGGCAGACACTCCAATTGGTAGGTTAGCTTGCTGCTGGGGTCTGGCCGATTGGGACTGAGTGAGATGGACTAGACACACCCTGGAGCCGTCCCGTGATCCCTTTTCAGCTGGTCAACCTCCTGCATCCTTCCCCGGCCCCAATCATGCACTGGTGGGGTCCCTCAGCCTGCGCCCTCTCATAATCTAGGACCCCTCAGGGGATGTCAAAGAGCCGGTTTTGGCCCAACAGCAGAAAAACCAGTTGCTATGATGTGCACTGACCACCAGGGGGCAGACGCTCAATGCAGAAGCTGTCCCCTGGTGGTTAGTGCACTCCCACAGGGGGAGCGCTGCTCAGGCAGAGTCCAGGCTCACGGCTGATGAGCGCAGCAGTGGTGGTGGGCCTAAGCCGTCAGTCGGACATCCCCCAAGGGCTCCTGGACTGCGAGAGAATGCAGGCCAGGCTGAGGGAACCCCCCAAGTGCACAAATTTTGTGCACCAGGCCTCTAGTTGAGATATAATTAACAAATAATATTGTGTAAGTTTAAGGTGTACAGTGTGATGATTTGATACATGTATATGTTGTGAAATGATTACCACAATAAGGTTAGTTAACACATCCTGCTTGCTGATGCTTTCAAAGGTGGAGGGTGAACTATTCTTGTTGTGGAGAGTGTAAGGGTGCAACCTGGAGGATTCATGGTAGACATGATCTGTTGCAATCTCTACTTCTTTCAGACCGGGTAAAAGAGCTGTTGTCTACAGAGATGTTGCAGTGTCACTGACCATAAACAGTGGTGGAGTTGATAAAGTCCCTACTATTCTACCAAGAAAGGCTACTACCAGTTTATTGTAGACTTCTCTCCTTTCACATCCACACAAGAAGAGCTAATTGGTCACTTGATGTTCCAGTTTGCTACTTTGGGGGTAAAATCAAGTCAAGTGTTTTTTATCAGTTAAATACTGACAATCTAGAATTTCTCACAACTCATCTTGGGAAGAAAATAATGATGTTAGACTGCAATCCCCACTCTTGCATTTTGCCAAGAGTAATCATTTATGGCTTGCACCATAATGATTATTTCCCACCATGATAAAGTGGGTTATTTTTGAAAATATGTATGAGCCTAATAACAAAGCCAGACCCTCACTTCTGTATCAGGTTCTGCTTCAGTAGTTGGATTTACTACCCATTTCCCATTCTGACCTGTGTTGTCAAAATAGTCATATGTAGTTTCTTGTCTCTCATTATCTGGACTCTAGCATATTTCTCACTGTTCTGCTACTGCCAAAGGTAACACCATCTTTTCTTAACACTTGCAGAGTTCTTATCATGTGTCAGTCACAATGCTAAGTTTTTTACAAACATGAAATTTAATCCCCACAAAACTCTGTGGGATGGATACTGATATTATGGTCCCACTTTTTTCCCAATTATAGGTCACATTCAATATTATTTTGTATCATAATAGTGGCTAGACAATCATATACTTTATAAACTGGTCCACATATAATTCCAACTACTGACCTTGCACTGTACATAGTTGCCACAACATCACTGACTATATTCCCTATGCTACCCTACATCCTTGTGACAACTTTGTGACCACCAATTTGTACTTCTTTTTTTTTTCAATCCTCACCCAAGGACATGTTTTATTGATTTTAGAGAGAGAGAGGAAGGGAGAAGGAAAGAGAGAAACATCAATGTGAGAGTGAAACACTGATCAATTGTCTCCCACATGTGCCTCAACTGGGGATCAAACCTGTAAACTGAGTATGTACCCTCACCTGGAATCGAACTGGCAATCTCTTGTTGTATGGGACAACACTCCAACCAACTGAGCCACACCAGCCAGTGCAAATTTGTACTTTTTAATCCCTTTACCTTTTTTACCCAGCCCCCAATCCCCTCCCCTCTGGCAACCATCACTCTGATCTTTGCATCTATGAATCTGTCTCCATCCTGTCTATTCTGCTCTTCAGATTCTACATATAAGTAAAATCATATGGTATTTATCTTTCTCTGTATGATTTATTTCACTTAGCATAATAACTTCTAGGCCCATCCACGCTCTCACAACTGTAAAGATTTTGTTCTTTTTATGGATGAGTATTATTCCATTGTCTATAGGAATACAGCTTTCTATTCACTTGGCTATTAATGGGCATTTGTGTTGCTTTCATTTCTTGGCTATTGTAGCTAATGCTGGAATGAACACAAAGGTGTATATATTCTTTCTAATTAGTGTTTTCAGTTTCTTCACATATATACCGAGAAGTGGAATCACTGGGTCATAAGGCAGCTCCATCTTTAATTTTTTGAAGAACCTCCATACTGTTTTCCACAGTGATTGCACCATTTTGCATTCCCAACAGTGCAGGAGGGTTCCCTTTTCTTTACATCTTCACCAACCCATGCTGTTTGTTGATTTATTGATGATAACCGTTCTGACAGATGTGAGGTGATATCTCATTGTGGTTTTATTTTGCATTTCTCTTGGTGGCATTGAGCATCTTTTCATATGTCTATTGGCAGTCTGCATGTCCCCCTTGGAAAATTATCTATTCAGGTCCTCTGCTTATTTTTGATTAGATTTTTTGTTGGTGAGTTTTATGACTTCTTTATAAATTTTGTATATCAATCCCTTATCAGACGTATCATTGACATACATCTTTGTTGGTGGTTTGCTTGGCTGTGTAAAAACTTTTTAGCTTGATGTAGTCCCATTTCTTTATTTTTGTCTTTGTTTTTCTTGCCTGAGGCGATATTTCAGAAAAAAAAAATTGCTAAGAGAAATGTCTGAGATGTTAGTGCCTATGTTTTCTTATAGAAGTGTTATGGTTTTGAGTCTTACACTTAAGTCTAATCCATTTTGAGTTTTGTGTTTATTCATGTATATGGTGTAAGAAAGTGATCTAGTTTCATTTTTTTTATTTTGAATATACCTGTCCAGTTATCCCAACAACATTTATTGACTAGACTATGTTTATCCCATTGTATGTCCCTGCTTCCTTCCCACTTTTTTTTAACAGATGAGAAAACTGATGCTTACAGAAGTTAAAACCTTGCCCAAAGTTAAACAGTTAGTGAATGTTAGAGCATGCATTCTATTCTAGACAGTCTGATTCCAGAGACCACACTAATAAAAACTGTAGCATAAGAATTGCCAGCTTGCCCAGCCAGTGTGTCTCAGTGGTTGAGCATCAACCTATGAACCAGGAGGTTATGGTTCAATTCCGGAGCACATGCCTGGGGTTCAGCTCCATCCCCTGTGTGGGGCATGCAGGAGGGAGCCAACAAATGATTCTTTCATCATTGATGTTTCTATCGCTCCTTCCCTCTATGAAATAAATAAAAATACATTCTAAAAAAGAATTGGCAGCTTAAGGGAGTTCTATCATTTCAGAGGTTCTATAAGAGAATATTAAAGGAACATCTGTGGATGAGTTAACCAGAGGCCTACTAAGGATAGACTAGATTAAGAAAAAAAAATAGGCCCATTTCTGTAAAGTTTTGCAATGGCTCACATTATGCTAGTTAAAAAAATAGTCAGTCTGAGATTTGTGGATTACAGTTAGGAGGGGCTGGAGAAGGATGACTCTGATAGAGGATGGAAAGAGCCATTCTTCACTCTGTCAATATGGAAGTGGTTGTTTCAACAACAATAAACAGAGGTTGTTTAAAACAAGTGCATTCCATATTCTTTTCCCTTAGAGAAAATGTAGTATTTACTGGTTGCTTTAAATTCATCATTTGGTGAGTCAATAATATTGATTGCTCTGTGGCTGGGTGCCACACATTATATTAAATAATGTGGGGCTAAATAAAGACATTAAGAATGCAAATTTGCTTCCTGGGGATGCTAAGAACATGAATTGGGGACAACACGTAGGTAGAAGAAAATACAGCGCATAGAAGGACATAAGCATATGACATAAAAATATTGAGTGTAGGGCCAGGATTTTCAAGGCTGTGCATCAATAGGGCTCAGAATCACCACCATTACTTTTCACACAGTGAGTTGTTCTGAATCATATTCAATATTTTCAGAAGGCTTGGAGCATGTCCATTGAAAGTTCATTCAGTGATATCTCTAAAGCAAATCTTCTCCAATTTGTGTACCAGATTAATGTATTGAAATATTGGTACATACAAAAGGCCAGGTTCCTACCCAGATATATTGAATTGAAAATCTTTAGGTACTGGAAATCTCTACACTTAACAAGAATCAAGTACATATAGAGAAAATAATGCTAATACTGCTTGTCTTAGTTCATTTGAGGTTCTCTCACAAAACTATCATAGACGGGACAGTTTAAACAACAAAAAATTATTTCTCACAGTTTTTAAATCTGGAAACATCAAAATCATGACAATGGCAGATTTGGTGTCTGCTGGGAGCCTGCTTCCTGGTTCATAGACACTGTTTTCCTCACTGTGTCCTTATATGGTGGAAGGAACCAGAGAGCTCTCTGGAGTCACCTTTAAAATGGAGCTAATATAATTAATTATGACTCCATTCTCATGACCAAATCATGTCTCAAAAGGTCCCAAATCCAGATTAAATCACATTAGAGATTAGGACATCAACATAAGAATTTTGTGATGATACAAACATTCAGCCTGTAACACTGTTGATTTTATTTAAGTAAGACATAAAATGTAAAACTGACAAGCTACAGTTACATTTACTTAGAGTCCGTGTGTCAGCCATTATGCTAGGTGCTTTAATTACATTATTCGATTACTTTATTTCTGCAGTGTTCATGTAAGATTCAGCCTCAGCTTCTTCATCCAAGCTGTATAGTTTTGAAGAATATACACCAAATATTAGTTAGCCTAAAGGCTAACTTTAGGTGATAGGATATAGGTTATCTTTATTTTCTTCCTTATACTTTCTATATTCCATCTTTTTTATTTTGCAAAGATCATATGTTGCTTTCATAATCAGAATATTTTCCAGGTTCACAAATTTTACTACAAATTTCTTAATTATGCAGTTCACAATAATAGTACTAGAAAATCTATAAAACATTATTTGAGCAAAGTGTTCTGAGATTAAGAAATAGTTGAAGATATTGCATACTCTTATCAAAATGTTGCCATGACAACATTCCTTTATTTTCATGGAAATGTCTTCTATTTTGTTGGAGGATCCCAAGAGAATAAAATATCGATAAAAATATGTGTAAGGAGAGAACAATATGAAGAAAATTCAGGAGGGTGGAACATACTTAGCTCCAATATTCTACCACAGCTAAGAATCCCAGTTATTATGAGGACATAATTGAGGTCTTTGGAACATCACAAAGGAGGATGCATATATGGAAGCAAAAATGGTGGATTCTGCAATTATATGTTATTGATTTAACAATTTAGTTCCGGATGGCTGGATTTTGCTGGACCCCAAGCCCAAATTATTAATTTGAAATCATCATCAGCTAGATATATATTCTAAATGTGAAGAAGCTTTAATTCCTGCCAGAATTCTAAAATGCATCTGCAGTGCATCAGAGATTTGGAGATTTGGCACTTGCCCTACATTTGACACTGTCCTTCCTTCAGAGTATCGTAATTCAATAGTGCCAACATTGGCATTGATTACCGTCAACATAATGGGTCTCAGATCCTGAATGACACTTATGCAAGTCCACTTTAATGCTTTCTGTGCTCACCCCTACTCTTGCTTAAGATTACTTTTTGTTTCCTTTCAGCTGCTCCTCTAAATCACCATGGGAATAAGTGACTGGCAACAAAAATGCAAACTAAGTTGGTTAATGTTTCATAAAAGCCATCTGTAAGAAGACTAGCTCAAGCCCTACTTTATTATTATTTATTTATTTACTTATTTACTTATTTATTTATTTATTCATTTATTTATTTATGTTGCTGCAAGAAGCTTTATTGTTTCATTTTGTCCAATGCATGGGAGAGGGCTTCAGGGTGGTTAAAAGAGTGGTTACTAGTTTTAGGGAGAGACTTAGGTAAAAGCCAGACACCAGGGGCATGCAGAGGGGCCTCTGAAAGGCCTCTAGGCTTCAAAGTCTACTAGTCCTGCTTGAGAGTGAGACTTTTGAAGAGATACTTTCCTAACCCAGCCTGGGGGCTGGCCAGCCTGCGGATGTTAGTAAAGTGGTCACCCATTTTCTTGATGAGTTTCACCTCCTCATCCAGGAAGTGGTTCTCCAGGAAGGCACAGAGATTGCGGGTCTGCATAGGTAGAAACCACAGCATGGAGATCCAAAAGGGCCTGGTTCAGGTTCCTCTCCAAGGCCAAGGCAGCTTCCATGGTGTCCTGAGTGTTGCCTGCCTCATCTTGGAAAGGCTTCAGCACCTCTTGAAAGAGAGTGCAGCCACCGCGCTGGTTTTGCAACTTTAGGAGATGCTTGCACCCACAAGATTCTTTCCCGCCAACTCATGGAAGAATGGCCCACATCTTGGGGAGCCACATCATCAGGGTCAAAATAACAGCTCAGAGAGAGGTAGGTGTAGGAGGCCTGCAGATGCAGGTTGGTCAGGTGGTTGACCACAGCCTCCACCTCGGTGGAATAATTCTGACGAATTTGGGAGCTCATGGTTGTTTGGCAAAAAGGAGCTAAGGTAGGAAAATACTGGTATGTTGTCTGGTCTCAGAGGTGGTTCTGAAAGTGGTGACTCGATAAAACACTGGAGTGTGGCCAGAGGCTAGAAGAAGGGGCATCTCAGGGTATGTTCTGTCTAAATACTGTTAAAGCAAGAGAGAGATACAGGACTGCCAAGGGCACTATCAAACCCTACATTATTTATTTATTTATTTATTTATTTATTTATTTATTTATTTCTGTATTGTTTAAAGATTACATATGTCTCCTTTTTACCCAATTGACAACCCCCCTGGCCACTCCCACTCACCAAGACAAGCTTCCACTGCCCCAGTGTCCATGTCCATTGGTTATGCTAATATGCATGTATACAAGTCCTTTGGTTGGTCTTTTACCCTCCCCGGCCCCCTTCCTTCTCTCTGAGGTTGTGGGTCTGTTCAGTGTTTCTTTGTCTCTGGATCTATTTTTGTTCATCAGTTTATGTTGTTCATTATATCCCATACTAGAGGCCCAGTGCATGGATTCATGCACCGGTGGGGTCCTCCGGCCTGGCCTTGAGGATAGTGCTGAAATTGGCTCTCCAATATCCCCTGAGGGGGTCCCAGATTGTGAGAGGGCACGGTCCAGGCCGAGGGACCCCATTGGTGCACAAAAACCAGGCCTCTGACATCCCCAGATGGGTCCGGGGTGCGGGTGAAGCAGATTCAGGGAAGACAGTGCCCCAGCAGCAACCTAACCCACAGCTGTTTCCATGAGGAATTGGTCTCCCTCCTCTACTGGTTGGAGCATCAGCCCCCTGGTGGTCATTGTGCATCATAGCTACTGGGCGAATGCTTGAATGGTCAGATGGTCACTTAGGCTATTATATATATAGATATGAGTGAGATCGTGTGATATTTATCTTTCTCCATCTGCCTTTTTTCACTTAGCATAATGCTCTCTAGGTCCATTCATACTGTTGCAAATGGTAAAATTTCCTTCTTTTTTTTTTTTTTATAGGGGCATAGTATTCCATTGTGTAGATGTAGCACAGTTTTCTACTCCACTCATCTGCTGATGGGCACTTAGGCTGTTCCAAATCTTAGCTATCATAAATTGTGCTGCTATGAACATAAGGGTGCATATATCCTTTCTGATTGGTGTTTCTGTTTTCTTGGGATATATTCATAGAAGTGGTATTACTGGGTCAAATGGCAGTTCCATTTTTAATTTTTTGATGAAACATCATACTGTTTTCCACAGTGGCTGCACCAGTCTGCATTCTCACCAGCAGTGCAAGAGGTTTCCTTTCTTTCCACATCCTCGTCAGCACTTGTTCGTTGATTTGTTGATGCTAGCCATACTGACAGATGTGAGATGGTACCTCATTGTTGTTTTGATTTGCATCTCTCAGATGATTAGTGACTTTGAGCATGTTTTCAATTGACTGAAGTCATTATGCTCAATTAATATTTGACAAAGGAGGCAAGAACATACAATGGAGTCAAGGCAGTCTCTTCAATATATGGTGCTGGGAAAATTGGTCAGATACATGCAAAAAAAAGAAAACATATCACCAACTTACACCGTACACAAAAATAAACTCAAAATGGTTAAAGGAGTTAAACATAAGATGGGAAACCATAAAAATATTAGAGGAATCCACAGGCAGCAAAATATCAGACATAAGTCATAGCAATATCTGTACCGATACAGCTCCTAGGGCAATGGAAACTAAGGAGAAAATAAACAAATGGGACTACATAAAAATAATAAGCTTCTGCACAGCAAAAGAAACCATCAACAAAACAACAAGAAAGCCCACTGCATGGGAGAATATATTTGCTAATGCTATTTCAGATAAGGGTTTAATCTCCAACATTTACAGGGAACTCATATAACTTAACAAAAGGAAGATAAACAATCCAATAAAAAAATGGGCAAAGGACCTAAATAGACACTTTTTGAAAGAGGACATACAGAAGGCTGAGAGACTTATGAAAACATGCTCATATCACTAAGCCCTACTTTATTTTTGTTGTAGTTTAAGAAAAATGTTACAATCAAGAGGAGGAAAATATACTTAAAGGAAAAATATATTCCAAAATAGGCCAAAAGAGAAAGTAAAAATGTGCTGAATATCTGTTTTGTTTGTATTTGGTAGTTCAGTTCTTCAGATAAAAACTGCAGCCTCTGTGTGATACCCCCAAAATACAATGCCAGAAATTCAGTCTCTTTTTCTTGAGAACCCATATACTATGCACATTTATTTTGGCTACCCACTGACCACCCAGTATTCATTCACCCTTTTTAATAGCAATTTGTTTTTCATTTGGAAAATTGTCTGCTTCTCATTGTATTCAGTGCAGATCAAGTAGTCAATAGAAGTACTGTGCCCACTATAAGGATTCTGAGAAATATTAGGGAAAGCACTAAGAGAACAAAAGTGCTGATTCAAATTGTGAAATGAGATCCAGCCTTGTATTACTTTGAATGCCAGAAGAGATGTGACCTTATTTTGTACTCTAAATTAAATGATACAGGGCATTAGTAGCCAGGAATACAAAGAATGGAAGAAAAAATACCAATTGTTAGTGGTGCTTATCTCTGGGTGGTGAAATTATTGATGTTTAGTATTTTCTTTTTTATAAAATGATGCTTCCTTATGGTATAATATTTAAAAATACCTCAGTACATGTGCTGTCCTAGTTTGGGAAGTCAGACAAGTCTTTGTCTTGTGAGATGTTACACTTCACCTCATAGCCTGAAGGCTTTGAGCACAGATTCCATTTCTGGTTTCAGAATCACAAGTTAATCCTTTGTTCCTAAAACCTAATATTTGAAATTTTCAGCACACCTAATTCATGTGAGTGTACAATCCAGCATAAACACCTTATCAGAAACTTTGATATGTTTTGAGTCAAATCACAAGAAAATCACATAATACTCAACTTTCTTAATGTAAGCATATAGTCTCTCCTATTGTCATTGCCTCTGTCAGTCTGAGTCTGAGTTTAGGAAAGTTTTTTTTACTTCTTCTCATGTTTTCTGCCCTTGTATTGGGTCTTTGTTTCTGGCTGCATATAACCCAGAACAGTTTATTATATTGTTTCTATGGTCTTTCTTGCCTTATCAGATTTATAAAAAGTTTTCTTAGCTCTTTACAAATATGTCTCCTGCTGTAAGCAGCCCACACAATCCAACTGATAACTCATTCCCTATGCATTTATAGCATATGTCTTTTGCACAGACTGGTGCAAACCACATAACTGGTTTGCATATTAATGACAACATCATTTTCTTTCTGAAATTTTCATAGCCCTTTTCACAAACTTGAATATACTTAAATCACTTTTAATTGAAATATATTGGGGTCTGAACTTATCCAGGGTCCTTTTCTAGTTCACAATCAAATCTGGAAATCTAGTGAGAAGAAGGAAATCTATTTTTGAAGTGTTCCTTTGTGCAAATTAATATATCTCAGAATGTAAGTAATTGAGTTGTGATATTTTTTTTTGCTGAAAGCATAAAACAGAACAGACTAGAAGTGTTATATGGCAAGAATAAAAATTAATGAGGTTTGAATTTATTGTCACAGAGTAAATTTTGTCCAGATACAAAATAATGATTCCAGACACGTATATTTCACTTTTAGCTTCTATATTTGTCTTGGCTCTCTGCAATGAAGGCATTTAATCCACCTTCTCTGTATTATCTATACTGAGGACTCCTGGCTATACTAATTGTAGTCTTCTCTGACATCTTTTATCACTTTCAGTTCATTTCAAACAATGAACACCTAACTGCAGACTGTACTGCATTATTCTTTTTTCATTATTCCTAATGTGTTTCATTTCATTCTAATTGGAATTTAAGCCTTTTAAAGGAAGGATTATACTGTGTCTTTGGATCTATATCCTAATCCTAATTTTACCACTATTCACAAAGAATACAGAGTGGGCATGATAAATAACATTCCTGCTACCGTGGACCTTACATCTAGTGGAAAATAAAAGAAATAAACAGTAAGCAATGTAATAATCAAGATAATTTCAGTAAATGATGAGTGCTATGAAGAAAACAAAATGGGGGGAGATCCAAGATGGCTGCCAATGGGATGGCAGGCTGCAAGATAGTGTGTGAGTGAGAGAATGAAAGGAGAGTGTGTGGACGTGCTGGGAGTGTCTGTAATTTTTGATTTTGTTTTTTACTTTTTTATTTATTTTATTTTGGGATTAGTGTTCTACATTCTATTTTTTTCCTTTAGCATTATTTTACTCTATCTCAATTTTTCCTTTATGCCAACACTCTCTTCTTCACTTTCCCCCCTTTTGTGTCCTGTTCTTACTTTTCTCTTACCCTGTTCCTACTTTAGTTTTTCTTCTATCTTTTCTTTTTAGTCCCTGTTAAAAATTGATCTTACTCATATATCTATTTCCACTCCCCTGAGCCAAGTTCATACACACTTCTCTATTTTCCTTCACTATCCAAATTTTCATTATCTTTCTTTATATTTGTCTGTATTTGTGAGTGAGGGACAGGTATATTCCAAGGGACTGTTGGGGACTGGTGAACCAGGTTCCCCTGGCCGGGCAGCCTCTACTGCTGCTGAAATCTCTCCTGGAGCATTGGTTCCAATGCAGAGACTGCACTATCTTGAAGGGGAGACCAGCTGTGATCAGAAGCCCATCCGTACCTTCAACTGGAAGAACTCGGATACCTCCCAGGACCCTACAACCGCAATCCCTGGGGACCAGCTGCCTCAGCTGTGAACCCATGAACACCAGGACTCCAGCCTCCCCAATCGCGGACACCAAAAAAGACTACCCAGTGGAAGACAAACCAGTGCAAATATGCAGACAAGCCCTGTGCTTTCTCACACAGTTGATAGAAGGAACAGCTGAATTGAATAACATCCACCCAGAATTGGTGAATTAAACACAGCTGGTTAGGCAATCCATGGATGGAAAGGTCAGATATCGCCTAGAGCCGTGGTCAGCAAACCGTGGCTTGTGAGCCACATGCGGCTCTTTGGCCCCTTGAGTGTGGCTCTTCCTAAGCCTTAGGAGTACCCTAATTAAGTTAATAACAATGTACCTACCTATATAGTTTAAGTTTAAAAAATTTGGCTCTCAAAAGAAATTTCATTCATTGTACTGTTGATATTTGGCTCTGTTGACTAATGAGTTTGCCGACCACTGGCCTAGAGCAGTGGTTCTCAACCTTGGCTGAACATTAGAATCACCTGGTAATCTTTTTAAAATCCTGATTTCTGGGCCTCATCCTCCAGAAATTGTTTCTTTTTTATGGGGTGGGACCACAACATTAGTAACAAAGAAACAGAATCTCCAGAGGATGAGGCCCAGAAATCAGGATTTTAAAAAGATTCTCAGGTGATTCTAATGTGCAGCCAAGGTTGAGAACCACTGGCCTAGAAAAAGGTGAGATCTGAGATCCAGGCTGGAGGGAGAAATGCGCGCAGCAGGTACTAGAGTCTCAGAGGAAGACTGTGCCCCACAAAATCCATGGCTATTGGAGTCAGTGTAGCCTTCGAATGTGGAAGGGAGTCCACAGGGTTACTGGAAGAAGGGGGATCTAGAAATTAACCCACAGCAGGGCTAGGTCCAGAAAGGCAGCTTGAAGTTCTACTAGTATTCCAGCTGCGCAGTACCAGGGGAAAAACACACGAGTCTGCATGCATCCTCTGGATTTTTTTTTCTTTTTAAATCCTTGCTTTTGATTGCTAAGTCCAGTACATAGGATCTTCCAATTAAAAACACTTGTGGAGACTGGAGGGGAAAGTTGTTTTTGTGGAACCTGAGGATCAGACTGGGGAGAGATGAACAGAAAATCAGCTCTAGGGCAGTCTATCCCCTCAACCCAGTATTAAGTGCTGTAGGGAAGCAATCTAAACACTGGCTAGAGAGGAATTTTAGCTCCGGATATGAATACAGAAACACTGCCATCCAGGGGTTGTATCAGAAATTGACTTTTGTAAATACAAAACTAAAGGCAGACTGAGAAACAAAGATCCCGCCTGCTTAAAAGGTTGTGGCTTATGACACAGAGGAGCGGTGGATCACAGGGAACTTCAATACTGTGCTGACTACCTGACAGGAAACAGACCTGCCAAGCAAAATAGTAGAGGAAGTGAAAAACTTTCACTACTTCACATTTTTATTTTTTATCTTTTACTTAAGAAACTAATTCTTTTCTCACTTGATTTTACCTTTTTTATTATATTTTTAATTATTATTATTACTACTACTATTATTTTACCTTTTTTAAAGTTTTATTTTTTTTCTTTATTTTATTTTGGGATTAGTGTTCTACATTCTTTAATCTATCTATGTATTCGTTTACTATTGGAAAAGGAGACTAGAGTGTAGATAGGCCACAGTTGGTGATTGTAATAAGTTAAACTATTATTAGAAGAAGAGAACAATCGAGGAGAGGAAAAAACAGAAGCAAAAAACAAACAAACAAACAAAAAACAAACTAATCAACAATCAAACAAAAAACAACAACAAGACAGAAAGAAAGAAAAAGGCAAAATATAAAAACAATAAAAAAATTCAAACACTTGCAGTCTAAATAGCGTGCTATTAAACAATGATTGGGTTACCAAAAAGATCAAAGAAGAAATAAAAAGCATGATGGAAACAAATTACATTGAAAACACAACAATCCAAAACCTATGGGACACAGTGAGAGCAGTCTTGATAGGGAAGTTCATAGCTCTACAAGCCTATCTCAAAAAACAAGAAAAAAAATGGTAATAAATTATCTAAACCTACAACTCAAAGAGTTAAAAAGAGAGAAACAAGAAAAGCCCAGCATAAGCAGAAGGAAAAAAAAAAAACAACAATAAAGATCAGAGTGCAGATAAACCACATAGAGACCAAAAAATAAAAATAAAAATAAAAATACAAAAGATCAACCAAACCAAGCAATGGTTCTTTGAAAGGACAAAGAAGACTGATGAACCTTTAGCCAGGCTCACCAAAAAGCAAAGAGAGGGGACCCAAATAAAAAAATTAGAATTGAAAGACTTGAAGTAACAACTGATCCCACAGAAATGCAATGAATATAAAAAAAAAACACACTATGAACAACTCTATTCCAAAAAAATTGACAACTCAGATGAAATGGACATATTTTAGAAAAATACAAGCTCCCATCACTCAATCAAGAAGACTCAAAGAACCTGGATAGGCTGATAACTACTAAAGAAATTGAAGCAGTGATCAAAAATCTTCCAGAAAACAAAAATCTTGGTCTGGATGGCTTTACAGGGGAGTTCTACCAAGTATTGAAAAAATAACTAAAACCTATCCTCTTCACACCATTCCAAAAAATTCAAGAAGAAGGCACACTTCCAATCTATTTCTATGAAGCCAGCATTACCCTAATCCCAAAACTGGATAAAGACACCACAATAAAAGAGAACTACAGACCAATATCCTTGATGAACATAGATGCTAAAATCCTCAACTAAATTCTAACAAATCGGATTCAGCATTACATTAGAAAGATCATACACCATGACAAAGTGGGATTTATTCCATGAATCCAAAGATGGTACAATATCCGCAAATCAATAAATGTGATACATCACATAAACATACTGAGAGACAAAAATCACATAATCATATCAATCAATGCAGAAAAAGCATTTGACAAAATCCAACTCCCTTTCTTGATAAAAACTCTCAGCAAAGTGGGAATAGAGGGATCATGCCTCAATATAATAAAAGCTTTATAGTACAAACCTATAGCCAACACATACTCAATGGGCAAAAACTAAACTCATTTCCCCTAAGAACAGGAACAAGACATGGATGCCCACTTTCACCATTCCAGTTCAATATAGTACTGGAATTGCTAGCCATAGCAATCAAACAAAAAGAAGAAATAAAAGGCATCCAAATTGGAAAAGAAGAAGTAAAACTGTCCTTATTTGCAGATTGCATGATACTATACATAGAAAACCTAAAAGACTCCATCAAAAAACTACTAGACCTAATAAATGAATTTGGCAATGTAGCAGGATACAAAATTAACACCCAGAAATCTATGTCCTTTTTATACGCCAATAATGAACTCACAGAAAGATAAGCAAAAAAAAAATAATCCCATATACCATTGCACCAAAAAAATTAAGATATCTAGGAATAGTACCCTCACTGGTTTGGCTCAGTGATAGAGCGTTGGCCTGCAGACTGAAAGGTCCCAGGTTCGTTTCTGGTCAAGGGCATGTACCTTGGTTGCGGGCACATCCTCAGTAGGAGGTGTGCAGGAGGCAGCTGATCGATGTTTCTCTCTCATTGATGTTTCTAACTCTCTATCTCTCTCCCTTCCTGTCTGTAAAAAATCAATAAAATATATATAAAAAAATATATCTAGGAATAAACTTAACTAAGGACGTAAAACACCTGTTCTCAGAAAACTACAGGACATTGAAAAAAAAGAGATAAAGGCATAAACAAATGGAAGAACATACCATGTTCATGGATTGATAGAATCAATATCATTAAAATGTCCGTACTACCCAAAGCAATCTACAGATTCAATGCAATCCCCATTAAAATACCAATGGCATACTTCAAAGAACTAGAAAAAACTCTCCAAAAATTCATCTGGAATAATAAAAGACCCCTAATAGCCACAGCAATCCTGAGAAAGAAGAATAAAGTTGGAGGGATCATAGTACCAGAGATCGAGCTATATTACAAAGCCATGGTTCTCAAAACTGCCTGGTACTAGCACAAGAACAGACATATAGACCAATGGAACAAAGCAGAGAACCCAGAAATTGATCCAAGCCATTCTGCTCAATTAATATTTGACCAAGGAGCCAAGAGCATACAATGGAGTCAAAACAGTTTCTTTAATAAATGGTCCTGGGAAATTTGGTCAGATACATGCAAAAAAATAAAACTAGATCACCAACTTACACCATACACAAAAACAAAGTCAAAATGGCTAAAGGACTTGAATATAGGACAGGAAACCAAAAAAATCCTACAAGATTCCATAGGCAGCAAAATAGCAGACATATGTCAGAGCAATATCTTTACAGACACAGCTCCTAGGGTAATGGAGACTAAGGAGAAAATAAACAAATATGACTTCATCAAAATAAAAGCTTGTGCACAGCAAAAGAAACCATCAACAAAACAACAAGAAAGCTCAATGCATGGGAGAACATATTTGCCAATGATATTTCTGATAAGGGTTTAATCTCAAAAATTTACAAGAGAACTCATACAACTAAACAAAAGGAAAATAAATGATCCAATTATAAAATGACCAAACAATCTAAATAGACATTTTTTGAAAGATGATATACAGAAGGTGGTGATGCATATGAAAAAATGCTCAAAGTCACTAATAGTCCCAGAGATGCATATCAAAACAACAATAAGATACCATCTCACACTTGTCAGAATGGCTATCAACAACAAATCAACAAAGAACAAGTGCTGGCAAGGATGTGGAGAAAAAGGAACCCTCCTGCATTGCTGTGGGGAATGCGGACTGGTGTAGCCACTGTGGAAGACAGTATGGAGTTTCCTCAAAAAATTAAAGATGGAACTGCCATTTGACCCAGTAATCCCACTTCTAGGAATATATTCCAAGAAACCAGAAACACCAGTCAGAAAGGATATATGCACCCCTATGTTCATAGCAGCACAATTTATGATAGCTAAGATTTGGAACAGCCTAAGTGCCCATCAGCAGATGAGTGGATTAGAAAACTGTGCTACATATACACAATGGAATACTATGCCCCTATTTAAAAAAAGAAGTAAATTTTACCATTTGCCATAGCATGGATGGAACTGGAGAGCATTATGATAAGCAAAATAAGCCAGTTAGAGAAAGATAAATATCACCTGATCTCGCTCATATTTGGGATATAATGGTCAGCATAATTTGATGAACAAGAATAGATCCAGAGACAAATGGTAGGGGAGGGGGAGTGTTAGAGAGCAACTAAAGCAGCCGTGGGCAAACTATGGCCTATGAGCCGGATCCGGCCCGTTTGAAATGAATAAAACTAAAAAAAAAAAAAAAAAGACCGTACCCTTTTATGTAATGATGTTTACTTTGAATTTATATTAGTTCACACAAACACTCCATCCATGCTTTTGTTCCAGCCCTCCGGTCAAGTTTAAGAACCCATGTGGCCCTTGGGTCAAAAAGTTTGCCCACCCCTGAACTAAAGTATTTGTTTGCATGCATATTAGCATAACCAATAGAAACAGATGCTGGGGTGGTGGGGGCTTGCTCATGGTGGGAATGGTTGTGGGGGGTCAATTGGGGAAAAAGGAGACATGTAAATCTTTAGACAATAAAAATAAAATAAAATAAATTACAAAAAAATAAATAAAAATAAAGAAAAAAGAAAAGGGAATATAATAGAGATTGATTTGTGAAGTGGAAAAGAAGAAACAGAAAGTGAAGGCTTTAGTGTCATGTACAAGACAATGCATATAACATAGTATGCGGTGGGGTGGGAAACTAAGTTAGAGAGGTAGGCAAGAGTATATATCACAAGGGCCTTTTTTGCACATTATTAAGAATTTTAATTTTATTAACATTTTGATAAGGAGCCATTAAACAGTTTTAAGCAAGGCTGTGGTTTCGTATGTTTCAAGAATATTTGACTGTGGTTTAAGAAAGAATATAAAGAAACTGGAGTAGATTTGGGGAAACCCATTATGGGATATTGAGTGCCAGTGTCCTAAGTGAGAAATGATGGTGTTTTGGATTATGATTGTAGAAGTTCAGAAAGAGAGGAGTGGTCAGATTTTGAAAATGTTTTGGAGGAAGAACTTTCAGGACTTTCTGATGGATTTTATTTGTTACTGATTATGGCCTGAAGAGTTCAAAAAGAGACATTATTGGAAGACGTATTTCTGCTTATACTGCTTCATTCTGATAGATAAATTTAACATGGCCATAAAACAAATTATTGCTCACATTTTTCTGCATACTCTGGGCAGACTTGCATTTGGCGTTATCATCAACAGGGTACAGTAATGATGCTAAATAGAGTAACTAGAAATCAGTAGTAAGAAGTAAGGGTGGTGCCCTAACTGGTTTGGCTCAGTGGATAGAGCATCAGCCTGCGGACTGAAGGGTCCCAGGTTCGATTCCGGTCAAGGGCATATACCTTGGTTGTGGGCATATTCTCAGTGGGGAATGTGCAGGAGGCAGCTGAATTGATGTTTCTCTCTCATCAATGTTTGTAACTCTCTATCCCTCTACCTTTCTTTCTGTAAAAAATCAATAAAAATATTTAAAAAAAAGAAGAAAGGGTGGATTATGTAGTGTCATGAGTGATGCTTTAGCCAGCATTAAATAAATGACATTAGGGGACTGCAAAGGCAATAAGAACTATATTATTTCATAATAAACTGGTTGTGAAGAGCCATGGTATTGTGAATAATACCAGCAATGCTACGTGTTTGTGTTTGTTTTTTCATGGTGGAGATATATAATTAGCCAGGAATGGCACATTTGACAATAAAATATACAAACAGATTGTTTTAGGACTTAAAAATAAATGGCAGGACAGACTAAGGTTTTTCTCATGTATTTTTGCATAATAAACAAATATAAAAGTATATGTTCTCTATCCATTATTCTAAATCTACTTTATGTATCCAATATTCTAAAACCTCATCAATAAATCACTGTAGATTATAGGGGCCCATTGATTTTATGCTATATTTTTTAAATTAAATTGTTTTTAGTCAGATGCCTCATAAAAATACTTACCCAGACCCACTACACTACAACCTAGGAATAGCCCTGCTTCTATTTATCCAGGCAACCATTATATTTCTTTCCTTGTATTAAGACTCCACATTTCTTCTCTGACACATGGCAATTATCTTTTAATCTAGAATTATCAACAGTGATATTCTAGAAATGTTAATTTTCCAAAAACTTAAACCTTCTTCTTTAAGAACTGAAATGCTTAGAAAGGCAGCAATAAATTAATTATACTTTATACAAATTCATACCCAAGATGATAAAATCTAACAGAATATTAAAAATTCTTGCTTGATGACTAAAAAAAAAAAAAAAAAAGAATCAATATGGCCATAAAACATTAGGCAGTGGAACACATTATAATATTCTTGGTGTTTATTGAGATACTAGAGTCCTGTGCATGAAAAGTCATGCACTGGAGGGGGGGATCCCTCAGTCTGGCCTTCCCCCTCTCACCATCTGGGAGCCCTCAGGGGCAGGAGGCAACCCAGCTATCAGGGGAAGGTGATGCCCCTATCACGTCTCTGCTGCTGCCACTGCCAGCAATGCAAGCTTTGGCCGGCCCTGGTTACCTGAGCCTCAGGTGGCCCTGGGTGGCTGGGCAGCCACCATCTGAGGCTTGCCTGTGCCTTGGGCCAGTCCTGGGCAGCTGGGCAGCTGACAGCCAAAGCTTGCCTGTGCCTTGGCCGTTGGCTGGGTAGCTGCAATCTGAGGCTTAACTATGCCTCAGGCTGGCCCTGGGGCTGAGGGGACTGGGTGTTGCCATCTTGGGGCTGTGGGCTCCAGTAACTTTGAGGGTATGCCAGCCAATTAGCATATTCCCTTCTTATTGGCTGTGGACACCACCATATTTGAGGGCAGGGCAGTCAATTAGCATATTCCCTCTTTATTAGATAGGACTAGAGGCCCGGTGCACAAAAATTTGTGCACTCAGCAGGGAGGGGCAGTTCCTCAGCCCGGCCTGTGCCCTCTCGCAGTCTGGGACCCCTCGGGAGATAATGACCTGCTGGCTTAGGCATGCTCCTGGGTGGTAGAGGGCAGGCCCAATCCCTAGGTGCAGCCCCTGGTCGGGCTCAGAGCACGGCCGATTGGGGAGTTGGGGCGCCTTCCCCTGTCATGCAGAGAGCAGGGCGGATCGGGAGGTTGTGATGCCACCCTCAGTCACGCTCAGGGTAGGGCCGATTGGGGGATTGGGGCGCCGCACACTGTAACACTCAAGGCAGGGTCGAT
This sequence comes from Myotis nattereri, assembly GCF_964212035.1. Classification (NCBI taxonomy): domain Eukaryota; kingdom Metazoa; phylum Chordata; class Mammalia; order Chiroptera; family Vespertilionidae; genus Myotis; species Myotis nattereri. The sequence goes on along the minus strand of NC_138078.1, from coordinate 112,757,147 downwards.
GGGGAGGTTGTGGCACCACCCCCTGTCATGCACAGAGCAGGGCCAATCAGGGGGTTGGGGCTCAGTACCCTGTCACGCACAGAGCAGTGCCCATCAGGGTGTTGGGGAGCTCCCCCCTGTCACGCACAGAGCAGGGCGGATCAGGGGGTTGGGACACCACCACTCTCACACTCAGGGCAGGGCCAATGGGGAGGTTTTGGCACTACCCCGTCACACACAGAGCAGGGCCCGTGGGGGGGGGGGTTGGGGTGCCACACCCTGTCACACACAGAGCAGGGCCGATCAGGGTGTTGAGGCACCACACCCTGTCACACACAGAGCCGCAGGGTGATCAGGGGGTTGAGGAGCTCCCCCCTATCAGGCACAGAGCAGGACTGATCAGGGGGTTGGGGCACCTTCCCCTGTCACGAACAGAGCAGGGCGGAGAGGGAGGTTGTGGCCCCACCCCCTGTCACACATGGAGCCACAGGGCAATCAGGGGTTTTGGGTGCTGCCCCCTGTCACACTGATCCCAGTGCTGGGAGGCCTCTCAGCTCTGCTGATCCCGGTGCTGGGAGGCATATTACCCTTTTACTATATAGGCTACAGGCCTGGTGCACGGGTGGGGGCTGGCTGGTTTGCCCTGAAGGGTGTCCTGGATCAGGGTGGGGGTCCCCACTGGGGTGCCGGGCCAGCCTGGGCAAGGGGATGATGGCTGTTTGCAGCTGGTCACACACCCTTCATGGTCGGGGTCCCCACTGGGGTGCCTGGCCAGTCTGGGTGAGGGGCTGAGGGCTTTTTTCAGGCTGGTGGGTGACTGAAGCTCCCAACTGCTCCTTTTTTTCTTTTTTTTTCTTTTTTATTCTGGGCCAGCTTTAGCTCTGGCTCCAGCTCTGAGGCCTCTGCTGCTGAAAGCAGGTATCTTGTTTGTTTGGGTTCTATAATCGAAACACTGTATCAACTCCAGCTCTGAGATCCTGGCAGGCTGAAAGCAGGTTTCTGAGGTTTTGTTTAGCTTCTATATTTGTAACAATGTTTCAAACTGCAAGCTCAGAAGCCGGCAAGGCAGGCGGGGAACGTTGGTTTCCTCCGTCACTGAAGCAAGCAAGCCTCATGTTAGCTTCAAGCTGCCTGGCTGTTGGCCACCATCTTGGCTGGCAGTTAATTTGTATATCTCACTGATTAGCCAATGGGAAGGGTAGCGGATGTACACTAATTACCATGTTTCTCTTTTATTAGATAGGATGCCATCATACTCCAAATAGCCCCAAATTGTATTGTTTTTAATTGCTTGTGTATAAAGGTTTTACCCTCTAGATTGCTACAAAAATGTCTGTCATTTTTCACTGTGGTATGTCAGCCTGAAGTGACAACTTCTTTTACTTCTAGCTTCAAATTTGCTACTTCTAATTTTCTATAAATTGAAGAATTAGTAAACTTATTTTCCCTGTATACAAAGATATATAGATATCTCTATATTGATATATGAATACATGAATCTAATCAAAGGGATACAATATTTCTATGATATAAAATACTTGGGCTTTTTGGGAATTATTCCAGCTTTATTTTTTTGTTTGTCTATTTCTAGGTTCCAGGTTGAAGTTTCTGGAAGTCTAATATTCTTCTTTGTGTTTGTATTTACATGTGTGTGTTAAAATTAGATTTTTTATCTTGTAAACATCCGATTTAATTTGATTTAATATCTTAAACCAGAGGTCAGTGATTATAGCATTCATCAATTGGGGGCATCTTTATACCTCTGATATTGGCATTCTTCATGTTTATGGTGGTGGCCCTCTTAGTTCTTTAGTCTTTAGTGTTTGTTAATAAAAGAAAAACAGTAATTGAATTTTGCCAATGTATATATACTGCATATCCCAGGAGGGTCCCAACCAAAGGCAATAGTTTAACTTAAATGAAGAATACCCTGGAAGGCTCATGGTTATGTAAAGACAATAGTATTTTAAACATATTTATTTAATATATTTAGAGATAGCAATTAATTGTTTTATAATGAATAGTACATACTTGTACCTTGACACTCCTGGCAACCCTTTTTATTACATCCTCAGAGTCATAAAGAATGCCTATTCTTTTGGCTTTCTTATTCTACCGATACTGTGCAACAGTACCATAACAATCCTCTAACCGCCTTTAAGATAAGAATGAAACTTCTCTTTTGCCTTTGAAAAATTGGAAAGGCAAATGTCCTCACTTTACCCTCTGGTCTCTCTTGTTCCATTAGTTATTCACTGTGACAGATATAACTGAACTACAAATCTCTGGGAAATAGCACTGGTCTTATCTTTCTTTAATTCCATTTTCTTTATAAAAATTATCTTAGTTACCTTTTTAGCCTATAGAAGAATACCTATCCAAGGTGGGCCAAGGAGTGTTTTAAGCTTTCAGATCAATAGTAGGTTTTTGAAGAAAGAAACTCTGCTAGGTTTCAGGAAACCTGAATTATTATTTGTGTTTCCTTGGCAACTCATCTCTTGACCTGAAATACGTTACTGAAGGCCGCAATGACCTCAGATTCCTCACTTATAGAAATGGGTATATCTCCTAATTAATGTTTGCAGTCCCATTTTATCTTTCCAATAATGTTGAAATTTAATCATATGAATAATCTCTTCTTTGGCATATGGCCTATTTATCATGTGGTGAAATTAGAACAATGATAATGAGAGGATCTTCCTAGAGGTGAAGGAAGAAGGTAACAGCACAACTTGAATACCATATGACATAGACTGAATATCTGTGCTCCTTTAAAATGTGTATGTTGAATCCTATTTCTCAATGTGATAATATTAGGAGGTGGGGTCTTTGCACGATGATTAGGTCATGAGAGTTGAGCCTTCATGAATGGGATTAGTGCCCTTATATAAGAGACCCCAGAGAGCTCTCCCATTCCTTCTATTATGTGAGGACACAGCAGGGAGATGACCATCTATGAACCAAGAAGAGGGTTCTCACTCGACATTGAATTTGCCAATGCCTTGATCTTGGACTTCACAACCTCCAGAACTGTGAGAAATAAATTTCTGTTGTTATAAGCCACCCAGTCTGTGGTGGGTTCTGTTATAACAGCCTGGAAGGACTAAGATACTACAGATGCATATGTAGCAATCTCTCATCCCTAAGCCATACTTGCAAAACTTGAGTGATTGCCAGACATGTATGCAGTGGCTGCTTTGAACATCTATGTTAAACACAGTCTTTCAGCTAGTTGAATATGATAGCTACCCTGCTAGAACTAGTGCTTAACTTCTTTCTCCCTCTTTCTCTCCCTCCCTTTGGCCCCAATCTCAGTCTCTCTCTCTGTCTCAGCAGAGGTAAATAATCATTGAGTTTAGATAAGGTTGGGGAGGATAAGACATGTGTTAATTGTACTTTTAAGAATCAATGGTTCCCTTCTGACCTTTCACCAAGAGTCTGCTGCTAGCTAAGTCTTGCTTATGGTCTGAATGTTTGTGTACCCCCAAAATTTATATGTCAAAGCCCTAACCCCAAATGTGATGGTATTTTTGAGATGGGCCTTTGTGAAATGATTAAATGAGGTCATGAGCGTGGAGCCCCTATAATGTGGATCAGTTTCCTAATAAGAAGAGGAAGAGACACCAGAGCTCCCTCTTTCCACATGTGCATACCAAGTAAAGGCCATGTGAGCACACAGTGAGAAGGTGGCTGTCTGCATAACAGGAAGAAGGTTCTACCAGAGCCTAACCATGTTGGCACCCTGATCTCAAACTTCCAGCCTCCAGAACTGTGAGAAAATAAATGTCTGTTGTTTAAGCCACCTAGTAATGATATTTTGTTAAGACTGTCTAAGACAGAAATCCAGAAAATGGCAAAGTTGTCTCTGAATGACCTTATTTCACCTATTGCTGGAAATGCCCAAGTCTTACTATTTGCTTTTAAAAATAAAATTCACATTAGCCAGTCATTTGTGCATGTGATCTGAAAGCCTCAGCACTACAGCTTTGTACTGAGGAAAATGTATGGCTTAAATCATTTCCTTTGATAGTCATAAAGGCAAGACTGAGGGAAATGTGACCATTTTAAGGAGGAAATGGAGGCCTCCATGCTACTGTGTGAATATGCTGTGAGCTTTTCATTGAAATTCCCCTACCTTTTGCCTACTATTTAAGCATAATAAATTAACTCCCTTCTTTCAAATGCCCCCCCCCCCCACACACACACACTCTATGCAGCCTGATTCCCGAAGGCTCCCTGCAGTTTATAGAGGTGGTACCATCTGCTTTAAAACATCTGAGTAATTTGCCCTATTGCTGAATAAATTTGTTCACCATCTAGATCCCACAGCTTTTTACAACCTGAGTCATAGTACTTACTTTGTTAGTAATCTTTATTAATATTTCATCAGCCATTTACTTTCCAAAGGGATGAGGCTTGCACTTTTCCTATTATGCTGGGAGGGGGGAATAGAAGCAGAAAAACTTACTGATTTGCATAAAGATTGCAAACTATTATTCTCCTAGTATTTTAAAGTGCACACACTGCATACCACTTTCTGATGTAATCATATCCCTGCCTATTGAGTCTGACATGCATGAAATCCATAATTGGAGTTGGTTTTCTAAAGAGGGAAATCACTTCTTACAAGGAGAAGTAAGTAGTGTTACCATTTAAGAAGGCCTTTCAAAAAGAGCCAATGGAAGTCAATGGAGTCATCCTTTAAAAATTCTATTCAGATACTCATTTGACTAAAATAAGCATAGGCTGTTGTCAGGCATACTTCCTCAGGCTCCCTCTCTTATCCAACTCCTACTTTCCACTTTTAATTAAAGTCTTCTTTCAACTTCTCCTTCTCCTTTACCTTCATGTCTATGCCTAGTCAAAAATTTCTCATCTGTTCAAATTTCAGTCTTACATTCTCAAATATTGTAGTTCATTCTCAGAATTTTTTTTTTTTGCAACTCATCTTGCCTTGGCCAGTGTGGCTTAGTTGGTTGGGCATCATCTTGTGCACTGAAAGATTGCTGGTTTGATTCCAGGTCAAGGCATGTATCTGGGTTGCAGGCTCGACCCCCCAGTGGGGGGCATGCAGGAGACAGATGATCAATTGATGTCAAGCTCTCACATTGGTGTTTCTTTCTCTCTCTCTTTCATCTCTCTCTCTCTAAAAATTAACTCACATCATCTTGTACTTGGTCATATACCATTTTTTTACACAGAGTTTTGACATGACAACTTCATCAAACTACGGACCATATTTAAAACATCTAGAATCACAATACATTTAAGTTTTCTCAGGACAACCCTTGTTTACCACTTGTTTTTGCATTACAATTTAATAGTCATGCCATTTTTTTCTCAAAAGTGTTTTAGTTTCAACAAAACATTATGGTCACTTTATCAAGATCCATTTAATTGCTGTACCCCACAATCTAAGTGCTCAATATGCATTTGTTAAAGGTAATCAGCCTGCTTCTTGCTTTGCAATTTTATTACCATTATTTATTGCCTATGCTTTCTCTGTGAATGATGTGTCATAGCCTTTATAAATACTATTAATTCAATTCTAACATCTCTGGTGAGGAGTCTTATCAACATGTCAAATGCAGAATTGGTTGAAGCAGAAATTGACTACATATAAAATAACTGAGGTAAAGTTAGATTTCAGTCTTATTTTCATTCTTGGATCAAAATATAAGCAGCTGTCAGCTACCTAAATTCATTAAAGGGAACAAGTATGGATAATATGACAAAGCACATTATTCAAAGCCAAACAGTTAATTACTTTGTTTGGCTGAAGATTTCCCTTTTTGACAATCATACTTAATCTGATGTTCATGTCATTTTTCTTTCCCTGAGCTCACACATACGATTCCACTCAATAATCATTGCACGTGGCCATGTCAAGTAAAAGTGCTATGGTCTGGAGAGAAAAAAGCAAACTAAATATTTCCTCAGCACAGAGCCTTAGGTACACTCAGGTTAACCACTGAGCTCCATTAAAAAATCACCTCTATACTTGGATAAGAACTGCAGCCAATAAGACGTGCTTGGTAGCCTATGAAAGAAGAACATTTGTCCATCTACCCTTCCTGTCAGACATACAGTGAAGTCATTTCTGGGAGGTGAAGCAATCTATTTTCACTAATTGTCTAATTCCTCAGTACCAAACTATTTCCAATTTGCTTACCAATGCACTCTCGGCACCTCTCCCCATTCTGAGTGGGCTTCTAATTTATCATTCCAGTCTTATCTGCCAATACACTCCTTCCTGTCATTCATTTCAGCCATGCAGCACTATTCATGGTTACTAAATATGCTTTCTACGTCTCAGCAGGTGTGTGTGTGTGTGTGTGTGTGTGTGTGTGTGTGTGTGTGTGTGCCATCGTCTCTCACCTAGAATATCTTCCTTCCTTGTCCTCCTATCTCTATATGTCTAAATCCTAAATATATTTTTAAGGCTTAACTCAAATACCATTTCCTTCACATTCTTCCTATCCAAAAGCAATATTTCCTTCCTCTGAAATTCCAAAACAACTTAATTTCTCCCTCTTTTGTGGTTTTTGTCACCTGGTACCCTGAATTATTTATTTGTACATGAATTTTGTAATGTGTTGATTAAACTGTAAAGTATTTAATAACAAAGATAACATATTTGTACCATCTTTAGGTCTAAATAGAAAACATTAAGAACTTAATGATTAATGAATGAATTAATGTGTCCAACTTAGCTTTGGACATCAGAATTTCTAATTTCACAATGGCTGACCTGGCTATATCTAACCATTCTGTGATTATCCTGATATCTAAGAGTATTCAGTAATGCTCACAAATAGTTCATTATGCTTTGAAATGACTAAAAATGAACTTGTCATCTGGACTACACATTGACAAAACAGACACAGTTCTGATCTGAGCATATAAGTTTTATGTCAATTTGATAAATAACTAAAGTTCTCATTGGCAGAACCCTCGTTTTGCTTTATATTCTCTAATGTCATTAAATTGAATGCCTTTCAAGGAGTATAATTACACATCTTTCATCATAATAAAAAAGGTTTGACTGACATTTAATTCTTAAATCACAATGATATTTTCTCTCTATGAATTATGAGAGTAATCATGGCCTTTGAAACCATGGTGGTGTTATTTTACTATGAGTTTTGTCTATAATTTATATTTTCTGTCATGCATAGAGTATTATCAGCATCATGTGAACAGTATCATAATAAATATCTACTATGGTAATTGAAGTACCATTATTTGAATGACTCTCTAGAGCTTTTTAAATCAAATTTTAAAAACATTTTAAACTAATTTTTTGCTTTATTGAAAACTCTTAAGTAGTATCAGTATACACATTTTTCATCATATGGACTTTACAATTTTAGCCTAATAACAGATTTAAATATCATGTGAATAAGTGAGTCAAGTAAGAATTTGTCATGTTTTGAATGATGGTAAATGATATAGAAATGTATGTGCTGCTAAATAAAGGTGATCAGATCATCTTAGAGTCAGAAAATCTCAAGGTTGAAATAAACATTTTGGGTCATCCAATCTACCTTGCCACTTAAAGCAGGAATCTGTCTATAGTGATTCTGACAGTTGACCAACTAGTTTCTGTCTGAAACTACTGTAGTGAAACTTGTTTAACTTTGTTTTTAGTTCTGTCTTTTTAATTTTGTTTTGTTTTGTTTTTGGGTGGCAGAAAACAGCCTCTTCCCTAAGACAATATTCAAATATTTTAAAATGAGTTTCCCTCTTAGTCTTGTCTTGATTACCATCCTTGGTCCTTTTAACCATTTTATATACATACATACATACATACATACATGCATGCATGCATAAATTGACTCCTAACTACTCTGGCAAACCTTTCCTGAATTATTTCTAGCTTGTTAATATTCTTTAAAATACCCAGAGCAAAATGCAATATAATCTTTGTTGACTAACCCATTACAAAAATGTGTTGAACTATTGCTATCCATGAATGGGATGCTGTATTTTTGTTAATGCAGATGCCTGGATAACTAGTTCACATTGACAACACTTTAATATTAATCTTGTGTCAATTAAAACTCCAAGAAATATTTTTCACCTGAGTCTCTTCACAGTTTGATTTCTTTTGAGCTGTTATTAGAAAATTGATTTTTCATAACTAAAAATTTATAAGTAATGCATACTATTATATGTACCTTGTAATATGTAGAACAAACACAAAGAAAAACACATAATCCAACCATATATAACATGTAATAATTTTTAATATTTTGGCATATTTCTTTCTACTTTTGATATTTAGATAATGGAAGTTGTCTGTATTGCTATGGTCTGAACACTTGTGTCCTCCCAAAAATTCATATGTTGAAATCCTAATGCCCAATGTGATTGTATTTTTGTTTTGTTGTTAATCCCCACCCTTGTATATATTTCCCATTAATTTTTTTAAGAGAGTGGAAGGGATGGGGAGAGACAGAGAGACAGAAACATTGATGTAAGACACACTGATTGGCTGCCTCCCTCATGGGCCCCCACTGAGGCCAGGGATCAAGCCTGCAACCAAGGTGTATGAGCCTTCAGTCCACGGGCCGATGCTCTAAGCATTAAGCAAAACCGGCTAGGGCAAAGAGCACACTTTTTATATAATAATTTCTCCTTTAAGAATATACCTTAAGATAATAATCAGAGATTTGGACATATATGTATATATAAGGTATTCACTGCCTAATAAAATGCCTGACACTAACAGAATGTGTAATAAAGTTATAGAATGCAACAAGAGTCTTCAAAACATAGTTTTAATGTTTATGTAATGTAATGGGGAGACGCTAATAATGTTACTTGTGAAAAGTAAAATTTAAGATATTATATATGTATAACAAGTTTTGTAAGAAGAAAACATAGTAATAAAAATGAAAAACAATACATAAACATTAAAATTTTTGGTTGTTTCTACATGGAATATTTGTGCATAATATTTAATTGTTACTCTATACATTTCAACATTCCTTAAATCTGTTATTTAAAAGTTAAAAAAATATTTTCACATTTAAAAAGCATTCTGATAAACATCTTTGTGTGTAAAGCCATGTCTTTAATTTCTTTTTATCATATTTTGTAGTTGCAGTGCATGTCTTTCATATACTTGTTTAAATTTGTTCCTAGGCATTTTATTGTTTTTATTATTTTATAAATTAAATTGATTTTTTGATTGCCTTTTAAGATTGTTCATTGGCAGTGTATAAACACAAAACTGATTTTTGGGTTGTTGGTTTTGGAATCTATAATTTTGTGCAATTAATTTATTACCTCTAATTTTTTTTGTGGATTATTTGGGGTTTTCCATATTACAGACCATGTCATCTGGAAATGTAGTTTTACTTCTTCCTTTCTACTTTGGAAGCTTTTTATTAATATTTTTTTCTTGTTCAGTTGGTCTGACTAAAACTTCTAGTACAATGATATATAGCAGTGGTAAATGTGGGCATTCATATCTTGTTCCTGATCTTAGGGAGAAAGCTTTCAGTCTTTCACCACTGAATATGTTAGCTGTGGTTTTTCCATAAATGTCATTTATCATGTTGAGAAAGTTCTGCTTTTCCAAATGCTTTTACTATAAAAACAATGTTGGATTTTGTCAAATTCCTTTGTTTTATCAGGTAAGATAATAATATTTTCCTTCAGTCTGTTATTTGGTATATTATATTAATTTCCTTATGTTGAACCATCCTTACTTTTCTGTAATAAATCCTACTTCATCATGGTTTGCTTTGCTAGTATATTGAGGAGGAGTTTTGCATCTATACTCATAAATCATATTGGTCTATAATTTACTTTTCTTGCACTATCTTTATCTGACATTGATATCAGGTTAATAGTAGATTCATAGAATGAATTAGAAAGTATTTTTCCCCTTCTATTTTTTGAAGACTCTGAGTAGGATTGGTGTTAATTCTTCTTTTAAATGTTTGGTATAATTCACCAGTGAGACCATCTGGTCAAGGACCATTCTAAAATTAGTTTAGATAATTTCAGTGTTCGAAGAAATTGTCTATTTCATCTACATTATCTAAATGTTGACATACATTTGTTCTTATATTTTATTATCATTTTGTTTTTCATTTCTGTAAGGTCAATAGTAGTATTCTCACTTTCAATTTTTAATTTATTCCCATATTTTCTCTGTTTTTCATTGTAAGTCTAGGTAAGTGTATTTCAATCGTATTGTTCTGTTTAAAGAATCAACTTTTGGTTTTGTTAATTCTTTTTATTGTTGTTTTTCTATTCTTGATATCATTTGTCTCCATTCTAATCTTTATTATTTCATTACTCTGCTAGCTTTGGATTTATTTTGCTCTTATTTTTATAGATCCTTAAGAAATAAAGTTAGGATATTGATTTGGGATCTTTTTTCTTTTTTAATGTAAGCATTTAAAGCTATAAATTTCCCTCTGAGTATTGATTTTTGCTGCATCCCATTGGTTTTTATATGCTGTGTGTTGTGTTTTTTAGAGAATACTAATTTTACTTGTAAATTGTCAAAGTATTTTCTAGTTTTACTTGTAATTTTTCCTTTACCCACTAGTTGTTAAAGAGTGTGTTGTTTAACTTCCATATACTTGTGAATATCCAGGGTTTTTTTTTCTGTTATTGATTTTATTTTCATTCCCTGCTGGTCAGAGAAGATACTGTATTACTTTAATCTTTTTAAGTCTATTAAGACTTGTTTTGTGTTCTAACAAGTGTATATGAAACATTCTGAAAAATGTTCCATATACACTTGAGAAGATGTGTATTTTACTGTTGTTGGGTGGAGTGTGCTGTATATGTTTGGTCTAATTGACTTGTAGTGTTGATCAAATTCTTTATAACCTAATTAATTTCTGTGTACTTTTGCTATCAGTTATTGAAATTGGGATATTACATTTTCTAACTATCATTGTAGAACAATATATCTACCTTCAAGTCTGATAGTATTATTGGTGCCATTTTTATACCTTGTTCTTGGTGTATATATGTTCAGAATTGCCATATTTTCTTGGTGAATTGAACCTTTAATCAATATATAATGTACTTTTTTGTATATCAGAAGACTTTTGACTTAAAATCTGTTTTTATGACATTAGTAAAGCCACCTCATCTCTCTTTTTATTACTATTTTCATGGCATATCCCCCCCCATTTTCACTTTCAATCTATTTGTGTTTGTATCTGTGAGTCTACAGTGAGTGTCCTGTAGGCAGCATTTGTTTGGTTCATGCATTTCATCCATTCTGTCAAACTCTGCCTTTTAAGTGGAGTGCTTCAGCCAACCAAATGTGTAATATTACTGACTTTTATATTTAACTGTACAGCTACTGTTACCATTGTTCTTTTTCATGTCCTTGTGTTACTGTCTTGTGTCCTTTCTAATAAGCCTGAAAGTCTCCATTTAGTATTTTTTTTTTTTTTAGGGAAAGTCTACCACTAATTAACTCCTCAGCTTCATTTTTATATGCCTTAATTTCTACTTCATTTATTAATCATAGGTTTTTTTAAAGTAACTTGTGATAGTTCCAACTTTTATGTCATCCTTGAATCACATTCTATTGTTTGCCTAATCTCTTAACAATAGGTTGGGGTTCTTTCTTTATTTTTTTAATATGATATATTTAATATGATATACACTTTGGTCAAGATATATTTTTATGATTATTTTAATATCTAGTATTTTGTTATTGTTGAGTTGTACACCTGAAAACTGTATGTAATGTTTTTCAATTCTGTTGTACAACTATAATTAAATGCTATATGTTTTATATTTGCATAGATGTTAAAATTGAAAACAAAACATAATTACCAAATAACTAGGTAAATATTATTCTCTATAGAACCAAGTGGTGTGATTTAATGAATTTTTAGAAAACAATCATTGTAATTAACATTTTTGCAACTTAGGGGAGAATATTGCATGTAATAAGGTTTAATGGGTCCTCTTTAATTTTTTTCTGGATTTCTTTACTTGTCCAAAGCCATGCACAGTTCTCACTTTTTCATGATTTTAAATATCCTATGCTAGCTTCTTTCTTATATAGTTTTATTAAATTTATTGGGATGACATTGGTGGTATATATATACAATGCAATACTATTCAGTAATTAGAAAAGGCAAAATACTGCTACAACATGGATGGACCTTGAGAATATTATGCTAAAAGAAGCCAATCAGAAAAAGCTAATATTCACACTGGTTTAAAAAATAAAGACACATTATTGGCATATATAATTCTAGAGGCAGCTAGTGCTTCAAACATGGGTTGATTTAGCAGGTCAGTGACAAATATTTCTTTTAAATCCTACTTTCTACTTTTCTTTTTTTAAAATTTCTTTATTGATTAAGGTATTACATATGTGTCTTTATCCCCCCCCCCGCCATTACCCCCATCCCTCCCCCACTCATGCCCTCACCCCCCTGTTGTCTGTGTCCACTGGTTAGGCTTATATGCATGCATACAAGTCCTTTGGTTGATCTCTGCACATTACCCCCATCCTCCCCTACCTTCCCTCTGAGGTTTGATGGTCTGATCAATGCTTCTCTGTCTCTGAATCTGCTTTTGTTCATCAGCTTATGTTGTTCATTATATTCCATAAATGAGTGAGATCATGTAATATTTATCTTTCTCTCACTGGCTTATTTCACTTAGCATCATGCTATCCAGTTCCATCCATGCTGTTGCAAATGGTAAGAATTCCTTTTTTACTGCAGCATAGTATTCCATCGTGTAGATGTACCACAGTTTTTTAATTCACTCATCTGCTGATGGGCACTTAGGCTATTTCCAAATCTTACCTATGCTGAATTGTGCTGCTATGAACATAGGGGTGCATATATCTTTTCTGATTGGTGTTTCTAGTTTCTTGGGATATATTCCTAGAAGTGGGATCACTGCGTCAAATGGGAGTTCCATTTTTAGTTTTTTGAGGAAACTCCATACTGTTCTCCACAGTGACTGCACTAGTCTGCATTCCCACCAGCAGTGCATGAGGGTTCCTTTTTCTCCGCATCCTCGCCAGCACTTGTTGTTTGTTGATTTGTTGATGATAGCCATTCTGACAGGTGTGGAATGGTACCACATTGTCGTTTTGATTTGCATCTCTCAGATGATTAGTGACTTTGAATATGTTTTCATATGTCTCTTGGCCTTTCTTCTGTCTTCTTTCGAAAAGTATCTATTTAAGTCCATTGTCCATTTTTTGACTGGGTTGTTTATTTTCCTTTTATTAAGTTGTATGAGCTCCCTGTAAATGTTGGAGATTAAACCCTTATCGATGATAACAATGGCAAATATGTTATTCCATGCAGTGGGCTTTATTGTTATTTTGTTGATGGTTTCTATGGCATTTCTATACACCAATAATGAACTTACAGAATGAGAAACTGAAAAAGCAATCCCATTTACCATCACACCAAAAAAATTAAGATACCTAGGAATAAACTTAACTAAGGAATTGAAAGACCTATACATGGAAAACTACAGGACACTGAAAAAAGAGATAAAGGAAGACATAAACGGAAGAACATACCGTGTTCATGGATTGGTAGAATCAACATCATTAAAATGTCCATACTACCCAAAGCAATCTATAGATTCAATGCACTCCCTATTAAAATACCAATGGCATATTTCACAGACTAGAGAATGAACTTTCCAAAAATTCATCTGGAATAAAAAATACCCCGAATAGCTGGAGCAATCCTGAGAAAGAAGAACAATGTAGGAGGGATCTCAATACCAGATACAAGCTATATTACAAAGCCACTGTTCTCAAAATAGCCTGGTACTGGTACAAGAACAGACATAGAGATCAATGGAATAGAATAGAGAACCCAGAAATCGACCCAAACCAATATGCTCAATTAGTATTCGACAAAGGAGGCATTAACATAAAATGGAGTCAAGACAGTCCCTTTAATAAATGGTGTTTTGTTAAAATTGGACAGATACATGCAAAAAAATGAAACTAGACCACCAACTTACACCATACACAGAAATAAACTCAAAATGGATAAAGGACTAAAATATAAGACGGTAAACCATAAAAATACTACAGGAATCCACAGGCAGCAAAATATCAGACATATGCCGAAGCAATTTCTTCACTGATACTGCTCCTAAGGCAATCTACTTTTCTTTCCAGAATGACAACTGCATTCTAAAACTGACTCTTTCCAAATCTAAAGATGGCTCCCTATAGTTCCTGGGTTTATAAGCTTCTTTGCTCATATTTAGTGTGTTTGAGAGAATATTATTTTATACTAGAGGCCCGGTGCACAAAAATTTGGGCACTCAGAGGGGAGAGGGGGTCCCTCAGCCCGGTCTGTGCCCTCTCGCAGTCTGGGACCCCTCAGGAGATAACAACCTGCTGGCTTAGGCCTGCTCCCAGGTGGCAGAGGGCAGGCCCAATCCCTAGGTGCAGCCCCTGGTTGGGCTCAGAGCAGGGCCGATTGGGGAGTTGGGGCACAGCCCCCTGTCATGCACAGAGCAGGGCGGATCTGGAAGTTGCGATGCCACCCTCAGTGACGCTCAGGGTAGAGCCGATTGGGGGGTTGGGGCACCGCCCCCATCACACTCAAGGCAGGGTCGATGGGGAGGTTGCGGTGCCACCCCCTGTCACACACAGAGCTGGGCCAATCAGGGGGTTGGGGCGCTGCCCCCATCACACACAGAGCAGAGCCCATCAGGGGAGTTGGGGCTCCATACCCTGTCACACACAGAGCAGGGTTGATCAGGGGGTTGAGGAGCTCCCCCCTGTCACGCACAGAGCAGGATTGATCAGGGGGTTGAGGAGCTCCCCCCTGTCACGCACAGAGTAGGGCCAATTGGGGAGTTGTGGCACCGCCCCCTGTCACACACAGAGCAGGGCGGATCAGGGGTTTGGTGCGCTGCCCCCTGTCATGCACAGAGCAGGGCCCATCAGGGGGGTTGGGACTCCATACCCTGTCACACACAAAGCAGGGCAGATCAGGGGGTTGAGACACCGCCCTCTATCACCCACAGAGCAGGGCCGATCAGGGGGTTGGGGTGCCACCACTGTCACACTCAGGGCCGGACCTATGGGGAGGTTATGGCTCTACCCCATCACACACAGAGCAGTGCCCACAGGGGGTGGGGGGGCGCCGTCCTCTATCACCCACAGAGCAGGGCCGATCAGGGGGTTAGGGCGCTGCCCCCTGTCACCCTGATCCCGGTGCCGGGAGGCCTCGCAGCTTTGCTGATCCTGGTGCCGGGAGGCATATTACCCTTTTACTATATAGAATAGAGGCCTGGTGCACGGGTGGGGGCTGGCTGGTTTGCCCTGAAGGGTGTCCTGGATCAGGGTGGGGGTCCGCACTGGGGTGCCTGGCCAGTCTGGCTGAGGGGCTGAGGGCCGTTTTCAGGCTGACGGCTGACTGAAGCTCCCAACCGCTCCTTTTTTTCTTTTCATTTTTTTTATTCTGGGCCAGCTTTAGCTCTGAGGCCTCAGCTGCTGAAAACAGGTTTCTGGCCTTTGTTTACCGTCTGTATTTGATACAGTGTTGTGGTCCGGCTGGCTGAAGCCCGGCTGAGTAAAGCAGGTTTCTGGGGTTTTTTTAGCTTCTATATTTGCAACATAGTTGCTTAGAGTTGCAGCTGAGAGGCCGGCAAGTCAGGCGGGGAACATTGGAGTCCTCCGTCACTGAAGCAAGCAAGCCTCCCTGTTCGCATCTGCTGCCTGGCTGCCGGCAGCCATCTTGGCTGCCAGTTAATTTGCATATCTCCCTGATTAGCCAATGGGAAGAGTAGCGGTCGTACGCCAATTACCATCTTTCCCTTTATTAGATAGATATCTTCTATTGAAGTGACTGAGAAATTCAAGTCCTGTTAGGAAAGGGAATGGAAACAGGGGAGCAAATAAGAAATGACTACTATAAGTATCTAAAGAAGAGGAGGGACTAAAAACACCTCTTTGTAACTTTCCTGAAAATTATTTCTCTCAACTGGATGGCACATAATTTGGAGATCACATTGTTGTTATTCTTGTTGTTGTTTTTTAAATTATGGCTAGCAGGCTGTTATTCTATATTGCTGATTGGAAAATGATCCATTTACATTATTTTTTCAGAATTTGATTCATGTTTTTTCTTTTCATTTTAGGTTTTTATTTTTTATTTTTTATTTTTATTGATTAAGTTATTACATATGTGTCCTTATCCCCACATTACCCCCGTCCCTCCCATCAGGCCCTCACCCCCCTGTTGTCTGTGTCCACTGGTTAGGCCTATATGCTTGCATATAAGTCCTTTGGTTGATCTCTCCCCCTTACCCCCACCTTCCCCTACCTTCCCTCTGAGGTTTGACAGTCTGATCCATGCTTCTCTGTCTCTGGATCTGTTTTTGTTCATCAGTTTATGTTGTTCATTATATTCCATAAATGAGTGAGATCATGTGATATTTATCTTTCCCTGACTGGCTTATTTCACTTAGCATAATGCTTTCCAGTTCCATCCATGCTGTTGCAAATGGTAAGAATTCCTTTTTTTTATCACAGCATAGTATTCCATCATGTAGATGTACCACAGCTTTTTTAATCCACTCATCTGCTGATGGGCACTTAGGCTGTTTCCAAATCTTAGCTATGGTGAATTGTGCTGCTACGAACATAGGGGTGCGTATATCCTTTCTGATTGGTGTTTCTAGTTTCTTGGGATATATTCCTAGAAGTGGGATCACTGGGTCAAATGGGAGTTCCATTTTTAGTTTTTTGAGGAAACTCCATACTGTTCTCCACAGTGACTGCACTAGTCTACATTCCCACCAACAGTGCACTAGGGTTCCTTTTTCTCCACATCCTCGCCAGCACTTGTTGTTTGTTGATTTGTTGATGATAGCCATTCTGACAGGTGTGAGATGGTATCGCATTGTCGTTTTGATTTGCATCTCTCGGATGATTAGTGACTTTGAATATGTTTTCATATGTCTTTTGGCCTTCCTTCTGTCTTCTTTCGAAAAGTATCTATTTAGGTCCGTTGCACATTTTTTGACTGGGTTGTTTATCTTCCTTTTGTTAAGTTGTATGAGCTCCCTGTAAATGTTGGAGATTAAACCTTTATCGGTGATAACATTTGTAAATATGTTCTCCCATGCAGTGGGCTTTCTTGTTTTTTTTTTTGTTTTTTGTTTTTTTTTGTTGTTGTTGTTGTTGTTGATGGTTTCTTTTGATGTGCAAAAACTTTTTATTTTGATGTAGTCCCATTTGTTTATTTTCTCTTTAGTTTCCATTGCCCTAGTTGTAGTATCAGTGAAGAAATTGCTTTGGCATATTTAAAAAAAATCTTTATTTTGAAAGCATTACATATGTCCCCTTTTAAAGACCAAAGGGACATTTGAAAGCATTATCTTTCTCCTATGACTATGAAAGCCTATTTCAAAATTTCCCTTTCTAGATTGACAAGCACCAGTGCTCCCTATAGAGAAATTATTCTTAAGTCACACCATATCCAGATTATCAACTCTGTTTAGACAAAAATAGTTCCAAATATGAGAACTGTTTGCATGGTTTGGGTCAAGATAAGAATAAACAGTTACATATACTAATATATGATGAAGGAGGGGTGAAAAGTGCATTTATAAAGTAATGAAAATTATTGTCGATATCCCTCAGAAACCTGGAAAATGATGACATAAAAGCAAGTTCATATCTGTGAACTTTCCTTTTTGTATTAATATTTCAATCCATCTATTTTTACTCCATCTTGTTATCTTTTTGAGTGGCAGAACCCAAAATAGAAAAATGGATAGAATCAATTTTGCTTAATACTAACAACTGAACAGATGGCATATCCTTATTACCTATACAGACATTAATATGGTATTATTTTAGGTCACAGAGGAAATGACTTTTTAAATTTATTGGTGAGAGAGAGAGAGAGAGAGAGAGAGAGAGAGAGAGAGAGAGAGAGAGAAAGAGAGAGATTTATTGTTCCATTTATTTATGCATTCATTGGTTGATTCTTGTATGTAACTTGACCAGGGATCAAACCTACAACCTTGGTGTAAGAGGACAATGCTCTAACCAACTGAGCTACCCAACCAGGGCAGAAATTGACTTTTTAAAATTATATGGATAATACAAATATAAATGGATTTGGTTTTCATAGAAACTACAGCTATGTTCTTTCCTTTTCTTCTTCTTATTTCTTTTTTTCCTTCTTTCTGTTTTTGGGTGGGGAACAGGGTTGAAGTCATAAACTTCTGGAGCTTACGTTCTAGAGCCTTTTATTGGTGTCTAGAAATCAAAATGCAAAATTGAATAAGAGAAAAAGTGAAGATCTGGGATCCCTCCATTTTATAAATTCTATGGAAAAGAAAACATTGAGAAATACTGTAAGTAGTGGAAAATCAATCAAAGGCTTAGTCCCATCATATAACTTAGTCCGTAATTCAGCTTGGCAAATAGAATTTGTCATGGACTTGTCATTTTCAGGAACCATTTGACCTGCAACAAAGCTGTTATCACATATAGGCAGAATAAGAACTGAATATGGAAAGTGGCAGAAAATCTCTCATCTAAACCTCTCAAATCCATTAATCCACACATCAATATATGAAATGTCATCTTTAGAGATTTATAAATGCACAAATTACATTGCAAATTCAGGTATTTCAGATTTGTTAGTGATATTAGTTCATTTTCCTTTTTGTACCTGAAACAAGATCCTAGGTGAAAATAAAGTTTTATTTGGAGAGATAAATCTATATTATGGGTAGTATTAGGGTAACTGGGGAGAAGAAAGAAAGGGGAAAAATCTGAGAGTTTGAGGCAGTGACCCCATTGAAACCTGCCATGTGCAATGTGAAGACATTGTCTTCCTATGGAACATACCAAGAAAGTGTATGAGATGTCAGGAAGGGAAAAAGAAAGCGCTTTGTAGGACATCACCTCCTCTAATTGTTCACTCAGGCTTACATATTGATATTCTTTACCATTTTTACATCTTCCACTGTTCCTCTTTCCAAGGTACCCACCCTTTCTCTTGACCTCATGTTTGATATCAGAAACTATATACAGATACTTTCTGGCAGCCAGTAATGATAGGTGTCATTTTAAGGAAATGCCGAACACCAACATTCAAGCTGCCAAAAGAAAGAACTTGTGGACTCAGGTTTATTTTAATGTAATCCATTATATCAAAGCCTAAGATTTTTTCTAAGAACAACTCCTTTGCTACATAAAAGTTTACAAAACAGTTACTGCTTGCAGTCAGGGCACAGAACAGCATGTAAGTCCTTCAGAAATGGTGATAAGAATATTAGAATAAGCTGACAGGTGAAGAAATTTGTGCCCTCAGCTTCACAAGGTAATTAATATCCAGTTAGATCTCTCTCATCAATAGGGAGTCCAATTGAATGTGAGCCCAAAATAATGTGAAAAGGAAAGAAAGAAGAAACCTCCTTTTTCTTTCTAGCCTAATGCCTTTTCCAGCCAGATTGCTTTCTAGATTGTAGTCATTAGGACTCATGAATCCCTTCACCATTCTCGTAATCCCAAGAGACCCAAACTAAGACTTATTTTGTAAATTAAGTTTGTGTCTATGGTCTCCTTAATAGTATATGTTCTTTAAAAGATGTATCTATTAAAATTACATCAATTTGTGGGTAAGTCACTGAAGTTAAGCTTCCTATAATTATGAATTGGAAAGAGTTTGGAGTCTACTTCAAAGTACAGGTTATATGCAAAATGTACAAACCCAGAAGGACTGCTTTGGGAATTATTTCAAGGGCTCAGGCAAATGATTAGCATATATCTGAAGTCCCTTCCTCAGTGGAACTACAAATTTTTATCTGAATGTAGCAGGGAAATGTCTTACTAATAGATGTACATCTGAAAGCAGTAATTCTGATAATCTTTCTTTCTGACGACTCAAATAATGTCATTTTATATTTTGGTTAATTTTCTACAGACCAGAATAAAATTGCAATGCTTTATCTCTTATTTTTAGAGCATTTCCATTTTGTATTGCAGTTTAAATCTTTTCCTTTTCTCCCCCTCCAATAACCTTTCATTGTTTAGGAACTCTCTTTGAGCTCTCACTTTATCCCATCACCCCACCTTCAATAGAAAGCTAAATGAAAATATTTTAAAATGCTCGCTAAAGAAGCAGAAAATGAGTTAGCACTGAATGCGAAAATTAATCCAAAGTTCAGCAGTCTGGCATTCGAAATCCATGCTCTAGTCCAAAGCAGACATTATTTAAACCAAATTGTTATCTGAAATAACACGAAGGAAACATAATGCAAAACAGTGTACCATGAAAAGAACTTGAATTTGGCTTTCCAAAAACATAACACTTCAATTTCTGTAACATAACACTGATTGACTGCCATGGCAGCTCCGAAAGCTAAGCAATTAGAACACCCTGGGCTGTTCTTGGGTCTAGGTAACTAAAATAGATGAGAAACAATGTAGAATTTTCTCTTAAAATAGCTTCAGTATCTGAGACTCCTGAAATGTCTAAGGGTTATTGACTTAATGAAAACTTCTCAGACTTAATGTTAATAAATATTTTGGCATTCTACAACCAAATAGTTGAATGCATATGATGAGAGAATTCCTAAAAAATGTTCAAAAGCTATGTATGAATATTTTAATTTTTTTTAATTCATGCACATTGAAAGGAAATTAATTAGAAGAAATATTTTAATATAGCTATTTGCTCTTTCTCTATAAATTCACGATCGACAATGACGGATCGAAACACATGCTTGCGATTGGTGCCAGCAAGAGCTTTATATATATTGGCCATGAGCAGGTCAACTTAGCCTTTTATGTATATATTTAATATATATATATATATATATATGTATATATATATATATATATAATAAACTTGCTTAGTTAAACCTGCTTTCTGATTTAGCTAAACTTTTTCCAGCCCAGTGAAGCACTCCAACTTCTCTTTCAGGTAATTGTCAGCAACACAGAAGTAAATGTCAACATGAAGCAGATTATTGTTGTAGATCACACAGGGAGAATAAAGGGTAAAATATTTAAACTGCAGCAGTGTTTGACTATATTCTGCGCAGTGAGAAAACCTAAAGTCATTTTCAAGGTCCACCATTTCTTACTTCTTTTCAGTCAGGTCAAGTTTCTAAGCTTTCTAAATCTCCATTTTCAGGCTAATGAAAAGAAAATAGGATTCCACTGAGTCTCCTACCTACCTACTCCAGGACTTCTGTGAGGATCAAATGAGATGAGGCACAGGAAAACACTTCACAGACATTTGGTTAAAGTGTGAAATATTTCCACCTGGCTATAAAGCAAGCCGTGCTCCTGGGCTGAAGAAACTGCAAGGAGGCTAGTTGCTAGGGAGAGGAAGCCGGGCATTGCTACATGATGTCATTACCCAACGCCCAGAGCCACCATTACCAGGCTGCGCTGGGCTTTGAGCTGCATTTTGCACCATGGGGTCTCAGCAGCATCGTCTCTGATTTGGTGGGCTGTCGCTCTGGGGTGGTGTCAGGGCCTGTGTCCCATCTGGGGGAAGCCAAGTGTTGCTTTGTGGGTGCCAGGTCTGCAGTGCCGTTTCTCTGTAAATGGCCAGTGTGCGTCACAGCAGCTCCTGCATTGAGCATCTACCTTCTGGTGGTTAGTGCACGTCATAGCGAGTGGTCAGATGGTCAGACACTTAGCATATTAGCCTTTTATAGATATAGATAATTGCTATACAATATTATATTAATTTCAGGTGTACAACGTAATGATTTCACAGTTATATACCTTATGATGTGATCACTACAATAACCATCTATCACTGTGCATAGTTACAATATTATTGACTATACTAGAGGCCCAGTGCACAAAAATTTGTGCACTCGACGGGGAGGAGGGGTCCCTCAGCCCGGTCTGTGCCCTCTCACAGTCTGGGACCCCTCGGGAGATAACAACCTGCTGGCTTAGGCCTGCTCCCAGGTGGCAGAGGGCAGGCCCAATCCCTAGGTCCAGCCCCTGGTCAGGCTCAGAGCAGGGCCGATGGGGAGTTGGGGCTCCGCCCCCTGTCATGCACAGAGCAGGGCAGATCCGGAGGTTGCGATGCCACCCTCAGTCACGCTCAGGGTAGGGCTGATTGGGGGGTTGGGGCACCACCCCCTGTCACACTCAAGGCAGGGTCGATGGGGAGGTTGTGGCGCCACCCCCTGTCACGCACAGAACAGGGCCCATCAGGGGGTTGCGGAGCTCCCCCCTGTCACTCACAGAGTAGGACCGATAGGGGAGTTGGGGCACTGCCCCCTGTCACACACAGAGCAGGGTGGATCAGGGGGTTGGAGCACCACCCTCTATCACCCACAGAGCAGGGCCGATCAGGGGTTTGGGGCACCGTCACTGTCACACTCAGGGCAGGGCCGATGGGGAGGTTATAGCTCTACCCTGTCACACACAGAGCAGGGCCAATCAGGGGGTTGGGGTACTGCCCTCTGTCACACACAGAGCAGGGCCAATCAGGGGATTGGGGTGCTGCACCCTGTGACACACTGAGCCGCAGGGCGATCAGGGGGTTGGGGCGCCTTCCCTGTCTGGAACAGAGCAGGGCCAATAGGGAGGTTGTGGCCCTGCCCCCAGTCACATACAGAGCCGCAGGGCGATCAGGGAGTTTGGGCGCTGCCCCCTGTCACACTGATCCCGGTGCCAGGAGGCCTCTCGGCTCCATTGATCCTGGTGCTATGAGGCATATTACCCTTTTACTATATAGGATAGAGGCCTGGTGCACGGGTTGGGGCCAGCTGGTTTGCCCTGAAGGGTGTCCTGGATCAGGGTCGGGGTCCCCACTGAGGTGCCTGGCCAGCCTGGGTGAGGGGATGATGGCTGTTTGCAGCTGGACACACACCTTTCAGGGTGGGGGTCCCCACTGGGGTGCCTGGCCAGTCTGGGTGAGGGGCTGAGGGCTGTTTTCAGGCTGGCGAGTGACTGAAGCTCCCAACAGCTCCTTTTTTTCTTTTTTTCTTATTCTGGGCCAGCTTAGCTCTCAGGCTTGGCTCTAGCTCTTAGGCCTCTGCTGCTGAAAGCAGGTTTCTGGCCTTTGTTTACCTTCTGTATTTGTAACAATGTTGCGATCCTGCTGGCTGAAGCCCGGCGGACTAAAGCAGGTTTCTTGGGTTTTGTTTAGCTTCTATATTTGTAACGTAGTTGCTTAGAGTTGAAGCTCAGAGGCCCGCAGCGGCCGGCGGGGAACGTTGGAGTCGTCTGTCACTGAAGCAAGCAAGCCTCATGTTCACTTTAAGCTGCCTGGCTGCCGGCCGCCATCTTGGCTGGCAGTTAATTTGCATATCGCCCTGATTAGCCAATGGGAAGGGTAGCAGTCGTACGCTAATTACCATGTTTTTCTTTTATTAGATAGGATTCCCTGTGCTGTACATTACATCCCTGTGACTTATTTACTTTATTACTAGAAGTTTGTACCTCTTTTTTGCCTTCACCTTTTTCACTTAGTCCCCTCCCGATCCCCACTCCTTTTTGCTATCAGTTTGTTCTCTGTCTCTATGAATCTATTTTTTATTTTGTTTATTTAATTTGATTTTTAGATCCCACATATAACTGAAATTTTAAGGTGTTTTTTCTCTGTCTGACATATCACTTAAGATAATACCCCCTAGGTATATTACATTTATGTCATCAGAAATGGCATGATTTCATTCTTTCTATTGCTGAGTAATATTCATATTCTTTTTTTTTTTTTAAATATATTTTATTGAGTTTTTACAGAGAGGAAAGGAGAGAGATAGAGAGTCAGAAACATCGATGAGAGAGAAACATCGACCAGCTGCCTCCTGCACACCCCCCACTGGGGATGTGCCCGCAACCCAGGCACATGCCCCTGACCGGAATCGAACCCGGGACCCTTCAGTCCGCAGGCCGACGCTCTATCCACTGAGCCAAACCGGTTTCGGCAATATTCATATTCTTTATCCATTTTTCTATCAATGGTCAGCTAGGTTGCTCCTATATCTTGTCTATTATAAGTAGCTAGAGGCCCAGTGCATGAAATATGTGTACTCAAGGGGGACCCTCAGCCTGGCCTGCACCCTCTCGCAGTCCATGAGCCATCAGTCGGACATCCTTAGTGCTACCGTGGTGGGTGAGCCTGGCTACTGGCTGAGTGGCGCTCCCCTATGGGAGCACACTGACCACCAGGGGGCAGCTCCTGTGTTGATCGTCTGCCCCCTGGTGGTCAGTGCATGTCATAGTGACCAGTCATTTTGTGGTTTGGTCTATTTGCATATTAGCCTTTTATGCCTGTGGGATCGGGCTGAAACCAGCTCTCCAACATCCTCCGAGGGGTCCTGGATTGTGAGAAGGCACAGGCCAGGCCAAGAGACCCCACCAGTGCATTATTGGGGCCAGGGAGGAATGTGGGGGGTTGGCCAGCTGAAACGGGACTGTGGGAGGGCTCCAGGGCATGTCCGGTCCATCTCACTCAGTCCCTATTAGCTGGACCCCAGCAGCAAGCTAACCTACCAGTTGAAGTATCTGCCCCCTGGTGGTCAGTGCACGTCATAGCGAGCAGTTGAGCAGCCTTAGCATATCATTAGTATATTACCTTTGATTGGTTGAACGGACGACTGCATGACTGGACAACTGAATACTTAACATATTAGGCTTTTATTATATAGGATGCTGCAACGAATATAAGAATGCATATATCCTTTTGAATTAGTGTTTTTGTTTTCTTCAAATAAATACCCAGATGTGGAATTGCTGGAATGTATGGTAGTTATCCTTTTAATTTTTTGAGGACTCTCAAAACTGTTTTTCACTGTGCTGTACCAGTTTACAATCCCACCAACAGTGCACAAGGGT
Organism: Myotis nattereri; assembly: GCF_964212035.1. Lineage (NCBI taxonomy): Eukaryota > Metazoa > Chordata > Mammalia > Chiroptera > Vespertilionidae > Myotis > Myotis nattereri. The sequence continues at coordinate 112,732,333 of NC_138078.1, read as the reverse complement.
TTGTTTTATTTGAATCCTAGCCAGAACTTGACATTTGTTGACTTTTGATAGTACTCATTCTGACAGGTGTGAGGTGGTATCTCATTGTGATTTTGATATTCATTTCCCTGAAAATGAGTGATGTTGAGCATCATTTCATATGTCTGTTAGCCATCTGCATGTCTTCTGGGGAGAAATGTCTGTTCCCA